>NC_068430.1:4161841-4186841 GCF_023373465.1 Oncorhynchus keta | reverse complement strand
TGATCTGTGTGAATACTTGAGAAGGTATTCATGAGCTCAATGAGTTGATTTCCTCACTGATCCGATGGGAGGTTATATCTGTATATTTATGTGTTTGTAGATGGAGAGTGTAAAAAATGGATTGACTTCTTGCTGTGAGATTAAGGCTGTTTCTCGTTCCCCATTCTGGTTGATGATCAACTCTCTCAACGTTCCCCATTCTGGTTGATGATCAACTCTCTCAACGTTCCCCATTCTGGTTGATGATCAACTCTCTCAACGTTCCCCATTCTGGTTGATGATCAACTCTCTCAACGTTCCCCATTCTGGTTGATGATCAACTCTCTCAACGTTCCCCATTCTGGTTGATGATCAACTCTCTCAACGTTCCCCATTCTGGTTGATGATGAGTCCCCTCAAGTCAACAGTCCCTCGTTGTGATTGGCATTGCTTACTGTTTCTAATGCTTGTTCCTTGTATTGCAGATAAGGAGAGGTTGGAGCTTACACTTTATCACAAACATCTTACTACTCACTAGATGTATTTTACTGGTAATGTGTGCTACCAGTAATGCATTGTATTGGTATTAGTAATGTGTGCTAACAGAATGTATTCTATTGGTAATGTGTGCTAACAGAAATGCATTATAGTGGTAATGTGTGCTAACAGTAATGTATTATATTGGTAATGGGTGCTAACAGAAATGCATTATAGTGGTAATGTGTGCTAACAGTAATGTATTCTATTGGTAATGGGTGCTAACAGTAATGCATTATAGTGGTAATGTGTGCTAACAGTAATGTATTCTATTGGTAATGTGTGCTAACAGTAATGTATTCTATTGGTAATGTGCGCTAACAGTAATGTATTCTATTGGTAATGTGTGCTAACAGTAATGTATTCTATTGGTAATGTGTGCTAACAGTAATGTATTCTATTGGTAATGTGTAATAACAGTAATGTATTCTATTGGTAATGTGTGCTAACAGTAATATTATTATTATATTGGTAATGTGTGCTAACAGTAATGCATTATATTGGTAATGTATGCTAACAGTAATGCATTATATTGGTAATGTGTGCTAACAGTAATGTATTATATTGGTAATGTGTGCTAAAAGTAATGCATTATATTGGTAATGTGTGCTAACAGTAATGCATTATAGTGGTAATGTATGCTAACAGTAATGTATTATATTGGTAATGTGTGCTAACAGTAATATTATTATTATATTGGTAATGTGTGCTAACAGTAATGTATTATATTGATAATGTGTGCTAACAATAATGCATTATATTTGTAATGTGTGCTAACAGTAATGTATTCTATTGGTAATGTGTGCTAACAGTAATATTATTATTATATTGGTAATGTATGTAACCAGTAATGCATTATATTGGTAATGTATGTAACCAGTAATGTATTGTATTGGTAATGTGTGCTAACAGTAATATTATTATTATATTGGTAATGTATGTAACCAGTAATGCATTATATTGGTAATGTATGTAACCAGTAATGTATTGTATTGGTAATGTGTGCTAACAGTAATATTATTATAATATTGGTAATGTGTGCTAACAGTAATGCATTATAGTGGTAATGTGTGCTAGCAGTAATGCATTATATTGGTAATGTATGCTAACAGTAATGTATTATATTGGTAATGTGTGCTAACAGTAATGGTTGGCCCTCCTATTTTCCTGATGCGCCTCAACACTCACATATTAATGTTTATTTTACTTTCTGTAATGTACTAATGTACTAATCTACTTGTAATGTATAATTCCAGTAATGTATGTTGTTTGTAATTTAGATAAGGAGAGTCTGGGCCTCCCACGTCCTGATACGTCATCACCTCTGTCTCTGATTGTAATTTAGATAAGGAGAGACTGGGCCTCCCACGTCCTGATACGTCATCACCTCTGTCTCTGATTGTAATTTAGATAAGGAGAGTCTGGGCCTCCCACGTCCTGATACGTCATCACCTCTGTCTCTGATTGTAATGTAGATAAGGAGAGTCTGGGCCTCCCACGTCCTGATACGTCATCACCTCGGTCTCTGATTGTAATGTAGATAAGGAGAGACTGGGCCTCCCACGTCCTGATACGTCATCACCTCTGTCTCTGATTGTAATTTAGATAAGGAGAGTCTGGGCCTCCCACGTCCTGATACGTCATCACCTCGGTCTCTGATTGTAATTTAGATAAGGAGAGTCTGGGCCTCCCACGTCCTGATACGTCATCACCTCTGTCTCTGATTGTAATGTAGATAAGGAGAGACTGGGCCTCCCACTTCCTGATACGTCATCACCTCGGTCTCTGATTGTAATTTAGATAAGGAGAGTCTGGGCCTCCCACTTCCTGATACGTCATCACCTCGGTCTCTGATTGTAATTTAGATAAGGAGAGTCTGGGCCTCCCACGTCCTGATACGTCATCACCTCGGTCTCTGATTGTAATGTAGATAAGGAGAGTCTGGGCCTCCCACGTCCTGATACGTCATCACCTCTGTCTCTGATTGTAATGTAGATAAGGAGAGCCGGGGCGTCCCACATCCTGATATGTCATCACCTCTTTCTCTTGGTCACATTTCTATTCATCTTTTGTGTTCTATTTGAAATGAACAGCGTCTATAATGCAGAATAGAGAGGCTGAGTTGGGATGTGAGGAATGTGAGGGATGTGAGGGATGTGAGGGTAGATCGTTTTCTCTGTTACACAACAAAGGGTTTCAAAACGGATTTTATCGAACAACTAGTCACTTTTACTTCGTCATGGTTTTCCTCTCTTCCTTTCTAACCTTCACTCTCTTTTCCGGCTCTCTCGTCTTACAGCTCCACTTTACTTGTTCATGCACTTCTACTCGTGATCTTTTTGGGCCTCCCGCTCTCTCGTCTTCTCCTCCGCGTTCGGATCCATCCGTCTGTTCATCAGGATAAACAGAGACTTCTCCCCTATTTTTCTCATTTCTGGCCAACTGGGAGACTAAAAGTGTTCTTCCCCCATTTTCCCATTCTGGTTTTCTGTGCCTGAACATTTGTGTTCGACACGTTGGCACCGCGGCATTGGTTGGTTTTTTGTCACAGTCCAAGTTCCAAGTTTTCAAGTTCAGTGTGTCTTTTGTGTGTGTGTGTGTGTGTGTGTATCCTACAGAGATATGGTCACTAATGGGACACACTTCCTATGAACATCTTCTTTATACTGCAGTATACATACAGTGCATTCGGAAAGTATTCAGACCCTTTGACTTTTTCCACAATTTGTTACGTTACAATCTTATTCTAAAATGAATTAAATTGTTTTTCCTCGTCAATCTACACACAAGACACAATATAGACAATTTTTGCTATAAAAAAATGGAAATATCACATTTACATAAGTATTCAGACCCTTATCTCCGTACTTTGTTGAAGCACCTTTGGCAGCGATTACAGCCATGAATCTTCTTGGGTATGATGCTACAAGCTTGGCACATCTGTATTTGGGTAGTTTCTCCCATTCTTCTCTGCAGATCCTTTCTAGCTTTTGTCAGGTTTGATGGGGAGTGTTGTTGTACAGCTATTTTCAGGTATCTCCACAGATGTTTGATCAGGTTCAAGTCCGGGTTCTGGCTGGGCCACTCAAGGACATTCAGAGACTTGTCCCAAAGCCACTGCTACGTTGTCTTCAAATCAAATCAAATTTGATTTGTCACATACACATGGTTAGCAGGTTTTAATGTGAGTGTAGCGAAATGCTTGTGTCTTGGCTGTATGCTTATGGTCGTTGTCCTGCTGGAAGGTGAACCTTCTCCCCAGTCTGAGGTCCTGAGTACTCTGGAGCAGGTTTTCATCAAGGATCTCTCTGTACTTTGCTCCGTTCATCTTTGCCTCGATCCTGACTAGTCTTCAGTCACAACACTCCCCGCAGCATAATGCTGCCACCACCATGCTTCACCATAGGGATGGTGCCAAGTTTCCTCCAGATGTGACACTTGGCATTCAGGCCAAAGAGTTCAATCTTGGTTTCATCAGACCAGATAATCTTGTTTTTCATGTCCTGAGAGTCTTTAGGTACCTTTTGGCAAACTCCAACTGGGCTGTCATGTGACTTTTACTGGCATCCGTCTGGCCACTCTAACATAAATGCCTGATTGGTGGAGTGCTGCAGAGATGGTTGTCCATCTGGAAGGTTCTCCCATCTCCACAGAGGAACTCTAAAGCTCTGTCAAAGTGACCATCAGGTTCTTGGTCACCTCCCTAACCAAGGCCCTTCTCCCCCGATTGCTCAGTTTGGCCGGTAGATAATTTTAGAATGAAAGGGTCCAGATCCCTGCTGATTTGTAGGGGTACAGATTTTGCAGCTCTTTCAGAACATCAGCTATCTGGATTTGGGAAAAGAAGAAATGGGGAGGCTTGAGCAAGTTGCTGTGGGGGGTGCAGGGCTGTTGATCAGGGTAGGGGTGGCCAGGTGGAAAGCATGGCCAGCCGTAGAAAAAAGATTATTGAAATTCTCAATTATAGTGGATTTATTGGTAGTGACAGTGTTTCCTAGCTACAGTACAGTGGGCAGCTGGGAGGAGGTGCTCTTATTCTCCATGGATTTTACAGTGTCCCAGAACTCTTTGGAGTTTGTGCTACAGGATGCACATTTCTGTTTGATAAAGCTAACCTTTACTTTCCTAACTGCCTGTGTATATCGGTTCCTAACTTCCCTAAAAAGTTGCATATCGCGGGGTCTATTTGATGCTAACACCGTACGCCACAGGATGTGTTTGTGCTTGTCGAGGGCTTTCAGGTCTGGAGTGAACCACTGGCTATATCTGTTCCTGGTTCAAATTTTTTTTGAATAGGGCATGCTTATTTAAGATGGTGAGGAAAGCACTTTTAAAGAACAACCATGCATCTTCTACTGACGGAATGAGGTCAATATCCTTCCAGGATACCCGGGCCAGATCGATTAGATAGGCGGGTGGAGGGTGTTCCTAATGTTTTGTACCCTGTGTATTTTATTTGATAAAGTATGTTATGCGAAGTGTACATTAAGATTTGAGTAATTCCGGTTGTATAGAAAGTGATCTTGGTTAAAGGTATTGGTTAAATGCAATCTAAAAATACACTGTTGCAATTATAGTTTGGTGTATCTGACTGTGATTTGCCAAATTGATTATTACACATTCTGATAGACCAGTGGGGTTAACTGATTTGTACGGTTGATTTTAAAAGATGATGTTTCCCATTAAATGTCATTGATCTCATAATATATTTTAGGTCCCGTTTGGCCCGTTAACCAGCAAAATGTGCTACAGAAATGATCTTGCCGAATCTAATCTATTTCTTATTGTTTCATTTGATCAGGGTGAAATCTATGGCTATATTTAACAGATCTTCTATCTTCATTTGATCACAGAGAATTGTCCTGCACAACAGTAGGAAAAAGGCTTCCAAAGTGTGTAATGTCCACCTTAAAATGCTACATGTATCAATCCCTACAAAAATGCACCCATTAATTATAATCCCCTTGTTAATTCACATTTCATGTTGCTGCAGGATTATGTTTCTGCTGTGAGAAGCAGGGTCAAAGTAAGATAGCAGATCTGTATGACTTGTATGACTTGTCTCCATGAATACCACCAGACTGTGATTACTACCAGACTGGGATTACCACCAGACTGGGATTACTACCAGACTGGGATTACTACCAGACTGGGATTACCACCAGACTGGGATTACTACCAGACTGGGATTACTACCAGACTGGAATTACTACCAGACTGGGATTACCACCAGACTGGGATTACCAACAGACTGGGATTACTACCAGACTGAGATTACTACCAGACTGTGATTACTACCAGACTGTGATTACTACCAGACTGGGATTACCACCAGACTGGGATTACTACCAGACTGGGATTACTACCAGACTGGGATTACTACCAGACTGGGATTACTACCAGACTGGGATTACCACCAGACTGGGATTACTACCAGACTGGGATTACTACCAGACTGGAATTACTACCAGACTGGCATTACCACCAGACTGGGATTACTACCAGACTGGGATTACCACCAGACTGGGATTACTACCAGACTGGGATTACCACCAGACTGGGATTACCACCAGACAGGGATTACCACCAGACTGGGATTACCACCAGACAGGGATTACCACCAGACTGGGATTACCACCAGACAGGGATTACCACCAGACAGGGATTACCACCAGACTGGGATTACCACCAGACTGGGATTACCACCAGACTGGGATTACCACCAGACAGGGATTACCACCAGACTGGGATTACCACCAGACTGGGATTACCACCAGACTGGGATTACTACCAGACTGGGATTACTACCAGACTGGGATTACCAACAGACTGGGATTACCAACAGACTGGGATTACCACCAGACAGGGATTACCACCAGACAGGGATTACCACCAGACTGGGATTACCAACAGACTGGGATTACCACCAGACTGGGATTACTACCAGACTGGGATTACTACCAGACTGGGATTACCACCAGACAGGGATTACCACCAGACTGGGATTACTACCAGTCTGGAGAGGCAGGGTAGCCTAGTGGTTAGAGCGTTGGACTAGCAACCGGAAGGTTCCAAGTTCAAACCCCCGAGCTGACAAGGTACAAATCTGTCGTTCTGCCCCTGAACAGGCAGTTAACCCACTGTTCCTAGACCAGTTAACCCACTGTTCCTAGACCAGTTAACCCACTGTTCCTAGACCAGTTAACCCACTGTTCCTAGACCAGTTAACCCACTGTTCCTAGACCAGTTAACCCACTGTTCCTAGACCAGTTAACCCACTGTTCCTCGACCAGTTAACCCACTGTTCCTAGACCAGTTAACCCACTGTTCCTAGACCAGTTAACCCACTGTTCCTAGACCAGTTAACCCACTGTTCCTAGGCCGTCATTGAAAATAAGAAGTTGTTCTTAACTGACTTGCCTAGTTAAATAAAGGTAAAATAAAAAAAATAAAAACTGGGATTACCACCAGACTGGGATTACCACCAGACTGGGATTGAATGCAACTGAGAAAATATGGTTTAAGGGAAACGCTATATCCACAAATGTTTCACAATTGTTGTTGTTTTTAATCAGTAATTTATTTTCATGTGTGTAATAAATAATCTCTTCTCAGCTGTTTTGTTCATAGATTTTAGATTATATAAAAAAAAATGAATTTGTAATACGATGTATATCCATTGTTCAGCTGAATTGGAATGTTTGTGTATATTTGACTGTGATAGGTGGTTGTCTCACTTAACTATTTTAGGATGAATGCCATTACTGTAAATTGCTCTGGATTAAAGCATCTACTAAATCACTTAAAATGTCAATGTTTACATACAGATTTTGTCGTACTGTATTGAATTTCTTAATGAAAAAAATCTAGAAGTATTATCACAAATGTATAATTTGTACAGTTCTTTCTAAAAAACGTGTAGTTGTTTGTTACATTTCACTGTGTAAAACCTAGCAGTACTAGGTATATTTAAAAAAAAAAATATATATATATATATATAAGTATATATATACTAATATTTATCACATGCGCCGAGCACAACAGGTATAGACTTTACAGTGAAATGCTTACTTACAAGCCCTTACCCAACAACGCAGAGTTAGAAAGTGATAAAAATGTTCACATATCAAATCAAATCAAATCAAATTTTATTTGTCACATACACATGGTCATAAATATAACAATATAAAATAATAATAAGGCAATCTAGAAGGAGTACCGATACCGATTCACTCTGCAGGGTACAAGGTAATTGAGGTAATACGCACATGTAGGTAGGGGTAAAAGTGACCAGGCAATGTGTGTGTGTGTGTGGTTATATATGTGTTGGAGTGTCAGTGTACAGTAGCATGTGTGAGGGTGTGGGTGGAGTCCAGTGAGTGTGCATAGAGCCAGTGCAAGAGAGTCAGATGAGACTCTCACAAATATGATGGTGTTATCTGTTTTGCTCTACAACCCCCCTCTCCTGGATTTAGGGTAGACACTAACTGTTTCTTATGATATATTTCTTTGCTGTCCTTTGCCATGTCTGAATATGTTATTCAATGCGCTTCTATGGGCTTTAGTAGTACAGGCCAAAATAAAATTGCGTGAAATAATTTTCTATTATTTTTTGGGGGATATCTAAAGGGGTCCTAAAATTCAAAATCAAATAACTAAATGATCCAGAATATGACCATCGTAAAACAATTCCATATGTCAGCTTAGCACACCATCCCCCAATGTCTTAGACTCTAAAGAATTACATTCAAATTGGCTTCGTTCCGGGAACAGCTGGTGCTCTCATGCATGGTTCAGTGTTTCTTGCCTCGAAGCCTGCATAGAAGACATTTAGTACATCTGGTTGGCTTGCGTGGGTTTCCAGTTGCAATCTGTGATAGTTTGCAAGCCCTGCCATATCCGATCAGTGTCAGAGCCGGTGTAGTAGGATTCAATCTTGGTCCTGTATTGACGCTTGATGGTATTTCTCTGAGAGTGAGGCGGATATATAGCATTTAGCGAAAAAACATGATTATTTGTCACTCTGAAATGAAACCATCAAGTGATAGATTGTGCACATTTGCGCATGTGACTAGATAGATTTCCCAAAACACCCTGTAGGCCAAGCTAGGCAATTATCTCCTCCTCTTTCAACCAAAGTTTTTCAATCTGAATCGATTCCAAGTACCACTCCACTGCTGACCTTTAGGATGTGTTCACTTGATTACTTGTTTAAACAGAATAACTCTCTCTCTCTCAACCCCCCCCCCCCCACCTCTCTCCCTCTCTCTAACCCCCTCTCTCTCTCTAACCCCCTCTCTCTCTCTAACCCTCTCTCTCTCTAACACCTCCTCTCTCTCTCTCTCTCTCTCTCTAACCCCTCTCTCTCTCTACACCCCCTCTCTCTCTAACTCCCCTCTAACCCTCTCTCTCTCTAACCCCCTCTCTCTCTAACCCCCCTCTCTCTAACCCCCTCTCTCTCTAACTAACCCCCTCTCTCTAACCCCTCTCTCTCTCTATATCTGTCTCTTTGTGTCAACTGTTGGAATTACGTGTTGACATCTTCAGGTCTTTGATCGTAATACACCTGGTGTGTGTGTGAAGCAGGTTTGAAACCTGGCTCACCAGAAGCTGTTCCCCTGTTCAATTTCCCTCCCAGGCAGAACCAGGTAATGAAGTCTGTGATAGGGTTAGGACACACACACACACACACACACACACACACACACACACACACACACACACACACACACACACACACACACACACACACACACACACACACACGGAGACAGACACAAACTATCATACACACACACACACACACACACACACACACACACACACACACACACACACACACACACACACACACACACACACACACACACACACACACACACACACGCACACACACACACAAACTATCACACACACAAACACACACACACACTCTCCATTATTCTCTCTCCTTCCGTTATGCATAACCGTGACCCTGATGGCTGACCCTGACGGTTGATCCTGACGGTTGCCCGTGAAGGTTGTCCGTGAAGGTTGTCCCTGAAGGTTGCCCTGAAGGTTGTCCCTGAAGGTTGTCCCTGAAGGTTGTCCCTGAAGGTTGCCCCTGAAGGTTTCCCTGAAGGTTGCCCCTGAAGGTTGCCCGTGAAGGTTGTCCCTGAAGGTTGCCCTGAAGGTTGCCCCTGAAGGTTGCCCTGAAGGTTGCCCATGAAGGTTGTCCCTGAAGGTTGCCCGTGAAGGTTGCCCATGAAGGTTGCCCTGAAGGTAGCCTGTGAAGGTTGTCCCTGAAGGTTGCCTGTGAAGGTTGTCCCTGAAAGTTGTCCCTGAAGGTTGCCCTGAAGGTTGCCCGTGAAGGTTGCCCTGAAGGTTGTCCCTGAAGGTTGTCCCTGAAAGTTGCCCTGAAGGTTGTGCCTGAAGGTTGCCCGTGAAGGTTGTCCCTGAAGCTTGTCCCTGAAGGTTGCCCGCGAAGGTTATCCCTGAAGGTTGTCCCTGAAGGTTGTCCCTGAAAGTTGCCCCTGAAAGTTGTCCCTGAAGGTTGTCCCTGAAGGTTGTCCCTGAAGGTTGCCCCTGAAGGTTGCCCCTGAAGGTTGCCCTGAAGGTTGCCCTGAAGGTTGTCCCTGAAGGTTGTCCCTGAAGGTTGTCCCTGAAAGTTGCCCTGAAGGTTGTCCCTGAAGGTTGCCCCTGAAGGTTGTCCCTGAAGGTTGCCCGCGAAGGTTGCCCCTGAAGGTTGCCCCTGAAGGTTGTCCCTGAAGGTTGCCCTGAAGAATTCCCGTGAAGGTTGCCCTGAAGGTTGTCCCTAAAGGTTGTCCCTGAAAGTTGCCCTGAAGGTTGTCCCTGAAGGTTGCCCGTGAAGGTTGTCCCCAAACTATGACAAAAACTTGGGAGTTTCCTACTGTTCTGCTGGCACTAGCTGAGCATAGAGCTGTTCTAGGAAAGCTATAAGCCTTTCTGTGTTGTATGGGCCAATGAGTGGTGTGTTGAGAAGCAAACCATCATTGGCCACTGCAGCACACATGGTGATATTTCCCCCCCTTTGGCCCGGAAACTCCACAGTGGCCCTTTGACCTATAACATTCCTTCCTCTGTGCCGTGTTTTGGCAAGGTTAAATCCAGCTTCATCGATAAATACAAATGAATGTGGTCTTTCCAGTGCTTCCACCTCCATTACTCTCTGAAAAACAGTAAGTGCACAGTTTTACTGTAGAAATGCTAGTGTTTTTTTTTACTGTAAATATTTTGGATAGCTGTGTACGTAACCTCAGACGTCTTCCCTGGACATATTGGTATCTTTGCTCTTTTACCCGTTCACTGTTTCTCTCGAACGGTACAGTGTATAACTGTTTCATTGTAACTTGGTGTTTCTTTAGGACTCAAGCAATAGTTGTTGTGCTGACAGAATTAACATTTTCAAATATATCAAATATTCTATAATTGCAATACAAAATAGATTCCTGTAATGTTTTCATTTACTGTAAGGATGTAACTCTCACCTGTTTGCATGATGGAAAATTCGCATTACAGATGCCACTGTGGATCTTTGCAGATTGGGTTGCACCCTCAACCCTGCCTCTCTCAATGAGAGACCATGGTTCACGACATGGTCTATAAGTGTAGCCCTTATTTCATCTGAAATAACAGCTCTTTGTCTTCTTTGTCTTCCTCCACGCATCCGCCCTCTCCCTGCCACCCTTCTCCCTCCACGAACCCATCTTCCTTGTTCCATTTCTAAAATGAGTCTTTCTGAACTCTACCTATATATACTGTAATATGTGTGTGTGTTCACTAACAAGTCTAAAACAAGACACCTGCTTCGCCTTTCAGATGAAATTGCAATCAGCAGAGTTTGAAAGGCACAAGGCTGAAATCTATTCCGTTTTGAATGTGTGGTTCACAGTTTTGACAGCAGTGTGTTAGCATTTGAACAAAGTGTTGTAAATCCACAGTGTTGTGCAGTTTGTGGTTAAAGTCATGGAATAAGTGTGTAGAGTTTTGAAAACTGTGTTCAAGCAATGAAAAACGAACTAGAGTTTGGTCCACATGAACTGCTGCTGTGCAGACTGTAGTTAGAGTTTTGCACATGTGACTCCAGTTGTGTCCACTGTCGTTTAGCAATCGAAAGAAAACTGTAATGTCTGGGGACTGTATGATTTAATGTCTGGGTACTGTATGATTTAATGTCTGGGGACTGTATGATTTAATGTCTGGGTACTGTATGGCTTACTGTATGATTTACTGTCTGGGTACTGTATGGCTTACTGTATGATTTAATGTCTGGGTACAATGTTTGCCAAAGAACATTGTTGTGGTTCTGATTTAAGGAAACCTAATATAGGAGTGTAGAGGGAAAGCAAGCATGTAGGATGACTTAGAACTTAGTTGATTGGAGACATAATGAAAACAAAGAAAAACACCTACAGATGTATGTTTTGACAAGGATATTTGAATATGAAGAATTTGGCATTATTTTGTTTGAAAAAGGCTCATTTTAGGTTTCTCATCTGTCTCTGTTTAGTCTGAACATTCTCATTTTTTCTAGACATCCTATTTAAAGGGAATGGTCACCCGCTAGCAACAGCCATAGCAACCAGAACCACAGGAGATTAGACAAACAGAACAGAGAAATTACTGTTTTTTTATAGATTTTCCTAAGTCAGAAGGTCAATATCCGATAATACACAATGCCTTCAGAAAACTATTCAGAACCCTTTACTTTTTCCACATTTTGTTACGTTACAGCCTTATTCTAAAATGTATTAAAAAAGAAAATCCTCAGCATTATACACACAATACCCCATAAGGACAATGTGAAAACAGGTTTTAATAAAATTTAGCAAATGTATTAAATATATAAAACAGAAATACCTTACTTACATAAGTATTCTGAGGTTCATCCTGTTTCCATTGATCATCCTTGAGATGTTTCTACACCTTGATTGGAATCCACCTTTGGTAAATTCAACTGATTGGACATGACTTGGAAAGACACACACCTGTCTATATACAGTGCCTTGCGAAAGTATTCGGCCCCTTTGAACTTTAGGCGACCTTTTGCCACATTTCAGGCTTCAAACATAAAGATATAAAACTGTATTTTTTTGTGAAGAATCAACAATAAGTGGGACACAATCATGAAGTGGAAGGACATTTATTGGATGTTTCAAACTTTTTTAACAAATGAAAAACTGAAAAATTGGGCGTGCAAAATTATTACGAGCCTAGTTGGTTTAGCCACTGAAAAAGTCAGCAACCTTCCCGCTAGCCATGATTGGCTGAGATAATTAGTGGGCTGGACATGCAGAGAGATGAGGTTTTAAATTCAGTGGAATTATAATATAATAGCTAAGCAGATGAAGAAAACACTTATCTCCGGATTACATCTTCAAACTAAGGGCAACCATGGCATTCGTGACAGAGAGGGAGAAGCATTCATTCATGTATACGTGCAAGATACTCTAGGTAGCTACATTTTCAGATATTACACATTTCAAATTTAGTCAGGAGGTTGTTTTCATTTCAAGTTAAAGTGTACTGTTAGCTAGCTAGCTGAAGTTAGCCAGCTCGCTAATGTTACGTGTATGATCTGCGTCATAATATTATTCATATCTCAGAGCCATTTTCTTTGCAAGTTGTAGCCTAATGTTAGCTAGCTAACATTGAACCTGGTTGGTTAGCTTCCTGCAGATTCATGCATGCAGGGTAGTAACGTTATAAATTGGGATTATGGTTCATCATTGTTTAGCTAGCTAGCTACATGTCTTAACAAAATACTCTACTATGCAAGTAACCATTTCAATGGAATGTTCATGATGTCAATGTGACAACTGTTGATAGATGTAGCTGGTTAATTGGTTAATTGGCTCTCTACTCCGATATCAGAGCACTCTAATCTGAGTGTGCCAGAGCGCAGAATAACTGACGTATGTGTAAATGCTCAACACCAATGTCAGTAAACGCAAAAAATGCGTTATTAAATTGTTGCCAGCAACACAGTTGCAGTTACCAATGTTCTGGATAACATGAAAACAGCCTAACCAGCATCTGAAATGGTCAGAGTGAGCTGTTCTCTCTTTTGTGTCTGGATGTAGCTAGCAAGTTAGCCAACATTGGCCAGTTAGCTTGGGTGCTTGACTGCTGTTGTTAGGTCAGCTTGCTAAAGTTAAGTGTACAATCTGTGTAGTAATATTATTCATATTTTAGAGCCATTTGCATTGCTAGTGATAGCCTAATATTAGCTAGCTAACTTTGTACTGGTTTGGGTAGCTACCTGCAGATTCATGCAGGGTAGTAACGTCATTAGTTGGGATTATGGTTCATTGTTTAGCTAGCTAACTAAATGTGTTAACAAAATAATCCACTATGCAGTTAACCATTTCAATAGAATGTCACTGTGACAACTATTGATGGACGTAGCTGGTAAATTCGCTCTGGCTATCTACTATTCAGAGCACTCTCGTCTGAGTGTGCCAGAGCGCAGAATGTTCCTGACGTCCAGCAGTTCCTGACGTCTGTGATCACGCTCTCCGTAGCAAATGTGAGTAAGACCTTTAAAAAGGATAATATTCACAAGGCAGCAGGGGTCAGACAGATAACCACGATGCGTACTCAGAGCATGCGCTGACCAGCTGGCAAGTGTCTTCACTGACATTTTCAACCTCTCCCTGGCCGAGTCTGTAATACCCATATGTTTCAAGCAGAATTAAATATACTATTAAAGTGGAAAAACTCACAATTGAATTGTAACATTGAACAGTGAACAATTTAAAAAATAAATCTAATAATGAAAGAGAGTGGTTGCTGTTTTGAAATTGGTCAAGAGGAAAAGGTGAAAAAATGACAGTGATTTTTTTGACCCCCTTATTCCCCCCACTTTTGTCATATCCAATTGTTTTTTACGATCTCGTCTCATCGCTGCAATTCCTCAACTGGCTCAGGAAAGGCGAAGGTCGAGTCATGCTTCCTTCAAAACATGACCCTCAAAGCCGGTCTGCTTCTTAACACACTGCTCGCTTAACCCGGAAGCCAGCCACACCAACGTGTCGGATGAAACTTGCAGGCGCCCGGCCCGCCACAAGGAGTCACTAGAGCACAATGAGCCAAGGAAATCCTCTCAGCCAAACCCTCCCCTAACCCAGACGACTCTGGGCCAATTGTGAGTCACTCTTTGGGACTCCGGGTCAACCCGGCCTTGATTCAAACCCGAGGCTGTAGTGTCGCCTCAGCACTGCGATGCAGGTGCCTTAGACCGCTGCACCACTCGGAAGGCCCTGGATTAACTATTGTTATCCATCAATAATGATAAGCCTTGGTGGGAAACTATTGAGAATGATAGCAGACTGTATTGCCACCCCTATTTGCAATAGCTTTAACCAAAGCCTTAAAGCAGTGTGTGTGTCCACAGGCGTGGACGGAAGCTAAAGTCATTCCACTGCCTAAAAATAGTAAAGCACCATTTGCTGGCTCTAACAGCCGACCAATCAGTATGCTGCCTGTTCTTAGTAAAATGATGAAGATGCTATTTTTCAGAGAACTTGTTACCTACTGCCTTTAGCAGGCATATTGAGAAGTGCACTCAACTTGTACTGCACTGATTCAGATGACTGGTGATTGGTTAAAAGAAATGGATTATAATAGGATAGTTGGAGCTGTTATTGAGTGCAGCCTTTGATGTTATTGATCATAAATTGTTATTGAAAAAAACTCACTTGCTATATCGCTTTACATCACCTGTCATCACAGAGTTATGGAGAGATATTTCTCCGATAGAACCCAGAGAGTGTTCTTCAATGGAAGCTTCTCTAACATCAGATATGTACATTGTGGTTGTCCTAAGATCAGTTGCCTTGGGCCGTTACTCTTCTCTATTTTTACAAATGATATGCTAAAATGACTATGATGATTCCCCACTCTACATGTTAGCAGCCAAAGCCAGTGAGCCCATAAAAAGTCTAGATAAAGAGTTACAGTCACTATCAGTAAAACAAACACATCTAAAACTAAAAGCAATACAATGCTTTAACATTATATTAAGACCTAAACCTCAACTGTTGTGTTGAATGGTTGTGTATAAATGGTGTGAGCATTGAGCTAGTTGAGGAAGCTGAACTCCTAGATATAACACTGGATGGTCAATTATCATGCTCAAGTCATATTGACAGAGTTGTTGTGAAGATGGGGAGGGGTATGTCTGTTATAAAATAAACTACCTGATCAAAAGTCGAACATTGACCATTGAACCTTGTCGAACATCTCATTCCAAAATCATGGGCATAAATATGGAGTTGGTCCCCCCTTTGATGCTGTAACAGCCTCCACTCTTCTGGGAAGACTTTCCACTAGATTTTGGAACATTGCTGCGGGGACTTGCTTCCATTCAGTCACAAGAGCATTAGAGAGGTCGGGCACTGATGTTCGGCAATTATGCCTGGCTCGCAGTCTGCGTTACAATTCATCCCAAAGGTGCTCAATGGGGTTGAGGTCAGGAATCTGTTCTTCCACACCGATCTCGACAAACCATTTCTGTATGGACCTTGCTTTATGCATGGGGGCATTGTCATGCTGAAACAGGAAAGGGCCTTCCCCAAACTGTTGGCACAAAGTTGGAAGCACAGAATTGTCTAGAATGGGGGTGGAGCTAGCATGTTCGAGTGAACGGCTGTGTGTGAGAGGCTCCTGCAACTTTTTTTTGCAAAATAATCTAATTTAACCTACTTTATGGCACTTTTTACAACAAATGTTTCTTTCTAATACAAGATTGTAACTTTTTTATATGAAAATGCCGAGTAATAAGCGACCAAAGGACAATAAATCCACAGCGGAGGCCTCCTCCCCACTAAACAACGAGAAAGACATGGCGGGAGGCACATGCAACAACGTGACACTTACAGAACTTACCCGGGCTTTGGGGGAGCTACGTGTTGCTATAGCTGAGGATCTTAAGGCCACTATTGCTGAGCTGGACACCAAAATCG
The DNA here is from genome assembly GCF_023373465.1 of Oncorhynchus keta. Taxonomy (NCBI): domain Eukaryota; kingdom Metazoa; phylum Chordata; class Actinopteri; order Salmoniformes; family Salmonidae; genus Oncorhynchus; species Oncorhynchus keta. Next base: position 4,170,360 of record NC_068430.1, on the reverse strand, counting down.
AGAGCGTCATTCGAACGGCTGCTTCACAGGGCCAGAGTATTGTGGACCTTGAGAAAGCTTCTGAATTCAACGCTGGTAGGATCGACGCGATAGAGAAGCTATGCACGTCATTTCAGGATAGTGTGCAGAGGCTTTCTGTGAAAGTGGCTCCATACTAAGCCAGCTGGATGCCGGAACTGCGTCATCCAGCAGAAACGTAACAGTGCGGAGGTTAGAGGCCCAGTAATAAAATATACAATTTGGGAGAGACAATCCTCCTTACATCTTGGATTTACAGAGGTGTTTCTTTTACCTATCCTGTGTGTTTTATAATCCCAGATGAAAGGATTGATAATTGAGTCCAGTTGTTTATGAAAGGATTTAGGTATGAATACTGGGATGTTCTGATATAGGTAGAGCAGTTGTGGGAGGAAGACCATTTTAATGGCATTCATTTTTCCGAGCAGAGAAATTGGGAGAGTTCTGCAAAATAGTATGTTTGCCTTGAATTTTTGCATCAGAGAGTGGAAATTCTCTTTAAATAGTAGGGTGTATTGTTTGGTAACTACAATTTTCTTAAGATAGATGTCATCTGCGTATAGGGAAATCTTATTTAGAGTATCTTTAGTATTATAGCCGTGTATTGCTGCATGAGATCTAATCGTCTGAGCGAGAGGTTCGATAATTAGGGCGAAGAGCATAGGCGACTTGCACGACTTGCATAGGTGCGACCCGGGCTAGCAAAATTCTGGATCATTGCTACTCTAAAATTCACGACGCATACAAAGCCCTCCCTCGCCCTCCTTTCAGCAAATCTGACCACGACTCCATTTCATTGCTCCCAGTCTACAGAGAGAAACAAGAAGCTCCCGCGCTCAGGTCTGTTCAACGCTGGGCCGACCAATCTGATTCCACGCTTCAAGACCGCTTCGATCACGTTGGATTGCGACATGTTCCGTATTGCGTCCAGCAACAACATTGACGAATACGCTGATTTGGTGAGCGAGTTCATTAGAAAGTGCATTGACAGACAGACAGAAAATTAAACAGGAAACGGGTCTGTTCAACGCTAGTCCGACCAATATGAATCCACGGGTCAAGATTACTTTGATCACGTGGACTGGGATATGTTCCGGATAGCCTCAGACAACAACATTGATGACGCTGATTCGATGCTGTGTATCGGTGATGTTGTACACATGGTGACTATTAAAACCAACCAGAAACTATGGATTGATGTCAAACCCCAAAACTGAAAGTGTGAACCGTTGCTTTTAATCAACCGGAAACCTGACCGAAAACAAACAGTGTAGCTTTTCCCCCCGCAAGGCAATCAAACTGTAACGGTATTCCTTAGGTGAAGTAGAGGCGGACCAAAACGCAGCGTTGTCGGGTTATTCATGTTTTTTAATAAAGACACTAGACATGAATAAACTAACAAAAACAATAAACGTGGAAAACCAAAAACAGCCCTATCTGGTGCAAAACACAGAGACAGGAACAATCACCCACAAACACACAGTGAAACCCAGGCTACTTAAATATGGTTCTCAATCAGAGACAATGACTAACACCTGCCTCTGATTGAGAACCATATCAGGCCAGACATAGAAATAGACAAACAAGACATCCAACATAGAATGCCCACTCAGATCACACCCTGACCAACCAAAACATAGAAACATACAAAACAAACTATGGTCAGGGTGTGACACAAACAAGCTCGGCTTCAGTATAGAGACAAAGTAGAGTCGCAATTCAACGGCTCAGACACGAGACATATGTGGCAGGGTCTACAGTCAATCCCGGATTACAAAAAGAAAACTAGCCCCGTTGCGGACCACGATGTCTTGCTCCCAGACAAACTAAACTACTTCTTTGCTCGCTTTGAGGACGATACAGTGCCGCTGACACGTCCCACTACCAAAACCTGCTGGCTCTCCTTCACTGCAGCCGACTTGAGCAAAACATTTAAGCGTGTTAGCCCAGACGGCATCCCTTGCCGCATCCTCAGAGTCCTGCATGCGCAGACCAGCTGGCTGGTGTGTTTACGGACATATTCAATCAATCCCTATCCCGGTCTGCTGTTCCCACATGCTTCAAGAGGGCCACCATTGTTCCTGTTCCCAAGAAAGCTAAGGTAACTGAGAAAAACGACTATCGTCCCATAGCACTCACTTCTGTCATCATGAAGTGCTTTGAGAGCCTAATCAAGGATCATATCACCTCCACCCTACCTGACACCCGAGACCCACTCCAATTTGCGTATCGCCCCAATAGGTCCACAGACGACGCAATCACAATCACACTGCACACTGCGCTAACCTGGACAAGAGTTTGTATAAGAATGCTGTTCATCGATTAGAGCTCAGCATTTAACACCATAGTACCCTCCAAACTCGTCATTAAGCTCGAGACCCTGTGTCTCGACCCCGCCCTGTGCAACTGGGTCCTGGACATTCTGACGGGCTGCCCCCAAGGTGGTGAGGGTCACCATGTGCGCCCCACAAGGGTGCATTCTCAGCCCTCTCCTGTACTCCCTGTTCATTCCATGACTGCGTGGCCATGCACTCCTCCAACTCAATAATCACCTTTGCAGATGACACGACAGTGGTAGGCTTGATTACCAACAACAACGAGACGGCCTACAGGGAGGAGGTGAGGGCCCTTGGAGTGTAGTGTCAGGAAGATAACCTCACACTCAACGTCAACAAAATAAAGGAGATGATCATGGACTTCAGGAAACAGCAGAGGGAGCACCCCCCTATCCACATCGACGGGACAGTAGTGGAGAAGGTTGAAAGTTGTAAGTTCCTCGGCGTACACATCACGGACCAACTGAAATGGTCCACTCACACGCAACAGCGCCTCTTCAACCTCAAGAGGCTGATGTAATTTGAATTGTCACCAAAAGCACTCACAAACTTTTACAGATGCATAATCGAGAGCATCCTGTCGGGCTGTATCACCACCAGGTACGGCAACTGCTCCACCCACAACCCGTAATGCTCTCTAGAGGGTAGTGCACGACACATACGGGGGACAAACTACCTGCCCTCCAGGACACCTACACCACCCCATGTCACAGGAAGGCCAAAAAGATCAACAAGGACAACAACCACCCGAGCCAATGCCTGTTCCCCCCGCTATCAACCAGAAGCGAGGTCAGTACAGGTGCATCAAATGTACATTATATGTACATATTCTTATTAATTCCTTTACACTGGTGTGTATAAGGTAGTTGCTGTGAAATTGTTAAATTACTTGTTAGATATAACTGCATGGTCGGAACTAGAAGCACAGGCATTTCGCTACACTCACATTAGCATCTGTTAACCATGTGTATGTGACCAATAACATTTGATTTGGTTTGTGCTGATGTTGCTTCCAGTGGTAGTTTGGAACTCGGTAGTTGCATCCAAGGACAGACGATTTTTACACGCTTCAGCACTTGGCTGTCAAATCAAATCAAATTTATTTATATAGCCCTTCGTACATCAGCTGATATCTCAAAGTGCTGTACAGAAACCCAGCCTAAAACCCCAAACAGCAAGCAATGCAGGTGTAGAAGCAACAGGTGTAGATGTTAATTGTTAGATTACCTGTTCGGCACGCCTTTTCCTGTAGTCCACAATCAGCTCCTTTTGTCAATTCACGGCACGGTGGCTAGGAAAAACTCCCTAGAAAGGCCAAAACCAAGGAAGAAACCTAGAGAGGAAACAGGCTATGTGGGGTGGCCAGTCCTCTTCTGGCTGTGCCGGGTGGAGATTATAACAGAACATGGCCAAGATGTTCAAATGTTTATAAATTACCAGCACGGTCCAATAATAATAAGGCAGAACAGTTGAAACTGGAGCAGCAGCACGGACAGGTGGACTGGGGACAGCAAGGAGTCATCATGTCAGGTAGTCCTGAGGCATGGTCCTAGGGCTCAGGTCCTCCGAGAGAGAGAAAGAAAGAGAGAATTAGAGAGAGCACACTTAAATTCACATAGGACAGGAGAAGTACTCCAGATATAACAAACTGACCCTAGCCCCCCGACACATAAACTACTGCAGCATAAATACTGGAGGCTGAGACATTCTGTCCCATTCTGTGAGGCCTTCACGACTTTGCCATTGTTTTTCCTATACAGTTTGCATGTTTACATGCTATTGCACTCTGCAATCCCGTTCTGTGAGTATTTGTGATCTACCTCTTCACGGCTGAACAGTTGTTGCTCTTAGACGTTTCCACTTCACAATAACAACACTAACAGTTGACCGTGGCAGCTCTAGCAGTGTAGACATTTGACAAACTGACTTATTGGAAAGGTGGCATCCTCTGACGGTGCCACGTCGAAAGTCACTGAGCTATTTAGTATTCTACTGCCATTGTTTGTCTATGGAGATTGCATGGCTATCTGTTCGATTTTATACACCTGGCAAATAACGGGTGTGGCTGAAATAGCCAAATCCACACATTTTAAGGGAACATTTGTATATATAGTATATAGTAAAATCAACCGTACTAGTTGTTCAGTCTCTGGTCTTGTTTCATATTGATTACTGTCCGGTAGTATGTTCAAGGGCAGCAAAGAAAGACCTAGCAAAGCTGCTCAAAACAGAGCAGTTGCTCTTAAATGCCCATACAGAACCTACATCAACAACATGAATGCCAGTCTTTGTGAGATTAACTGTGAGATTAACTACTTCTCTTCTAGTTTTTATGAGAAACATTACTGTGATGAAATTTCCAGATTTTTCTGCATTATCAAATAACATACAGCTCAGACACCCACACAAGACCACCAAGAGTCTCTTGTCAGTCCAGAACAAATTCCTGGCAATGCAAATTATTAGACAGACCACATGGAATTCCATTCCATTTCCAATAACTCAATCAAACAGCAACATTAACTTTAGAAAATGTACAAATCAAATCAAACTTTATTTGTCACATGCGCCGAATACAACAGGTGTAGATGTTAATTGTTAGATTACCTGTTCGGCACGCCTTTTCTTGTAGTCCAGTAATCAGCTCCTCTTGTCAATTCAATTAAATTCAAATGTATTTATATAGCCCTTCGTACATCAGCTGATATCTCAAAGTGCTGTAAAGAAACCCAGCCTAAAACCCCAAAGAGCAAGCAATGCAGGTGTAGAAGCAACAGGTGTAGAAGCACCTGCATTGCTCACATTGAGGGAGAGGTTGGTCTCTGACCTCCTCACTATAGGCTGTCCCATCGTTGTCTGTAATCAGGCCTACCACTGTTGTGTCGTTAGCAAAGTTAATGATGGTGTTGGAGTTGTGTTCGGCCACACAGTCGTGGGTGAACAGGGAGTACAGAAGGGAACTGGGCAACCACCCCTGAGGTGACCCAGCGTTGAGGATCAGCAGTCAGAGAGAGGTTGAAAATGTCAGTGAAAACACTTCCCAGGTGGTCTGCGCATGCTTTGAGTACACGTCGTCGTAATCTGTCTGGCCCGTAGCTTTGTGAATGTTGACCCGTTTAAAGGTTTTGCTCGCGTCGGCTACCGAGATCACACAGTCGTCCGGAACAGCTGGTGCTCTCATGCATGCTTCAGTGTTGCTTGCCTCGAAGCGAGCATAAAAGGCATTTTGCCCATCTGGTAGACTCACAACACTGGGCAGTTCGCGGCTGGGTTTCCCTTTGAGGCCTGCCACATCCGACAAGCATCAGAGCCGGTGTAGTAGGATTCAATCTTAGTCCTGTATTGACGCTTTGCCTGTTTGATGGTTCATCTGAGGGTACATACCCCACAAGATGGCACAATAGGGACTATGAAATGACACACACACACACACACACACATTATTCTTTAGATGTATTTTTTGCATATTGTAATATGTGTGTGACTGTCCTTGTCTCTCAGTGTTTTGTTACTTTTCGTGCTTTATGTTTTGTGTGGAATAACAGCTGCTGCTTGACAGAAACTACTGAAGCAGCATTTAATGTGGATCTGAATAAACAAATGAACGAATAGTGCTTATTATCAATATCTCTGCCATTACAGTATGTAGACACACTTTTCAACGACACTCAGAGAAATTATGGGATGTCTGATATTCTTTTTGGGGGGGGGGGTATTTTATTAGGCTCTCCATTAGCTGTTGCAAAAGAAGCAGCTACTCTTCCTGGGGTCCATGAAACATTTTTTTACCTTTATTTAAACAGGCAAGTCGGTTAAGAACAAATTCTTATTTTCAATGATGGCCTGGGAACAGTGGGTTAACTGCCTGTTCAGGGGCAGAACGCCAGATTTGTACCTTGTCAGCTCTGGGGTTTGAACTCGCAACCTTCCGGTTACTAGTCCAACGCTCTAACCACTAGGCTACGCTGCCGCCCCAGCATATAATACAGAACATTAATAGACAAGAACAGCTCAAGGACATTTAAAAACGCCTACATATCAATGTTGAAGACGGAAGTTTATGTACACAGCCAAATACATTTGAACTCAGTTTTTTTCACAATTGCTGACATTAAATCCTCGTAAAAATTCCCTGTTTTAAGTCAGTTAGTATCACCACTTTATTTTAAGAATGTGACATTTTAGCTTTTATTTCTTTCATCACATTCCCAGTGGGTCAGAAGTTTACATACAGTTAATTAGTATTTGGTAGCATTGCCTTTAAATGATTTAACTTGGGTCAAACGTTTCGGGTAGCCTTCCACAAGCTTCGCACAATAAGTTGGGTGAATTTTGTCCCATTCCTCCTGACAGAGCTGGTGTACCTGAGTCAGGTTTTGTAGGCCTTTGCTGTTGTTCTGGGATTGTTTTGCACTTTTCGCACCAAAGTACATTCATCTCTAGGAGAAAAAAACATGTTTCCTTCCTGAGCAGTATGACGGCTGCGTGGTCCCATGGTGTTTATACTTTATGCGTACTATTGTTTGCTTGTACTATCGTTTGCTTTTCTGAGGCTGATTTCTTTTGATTTTCCGATGATGTCAAGCAAGAAGGCAATGAGTTTGAAGGTAGGCCTTGAAATACATCCACAGGTACACCTCCAATTGACTAAAATTATGTCAATTAGCCTATCAGAAGCTTCTAAAGCCATGACATCATTTTCTGGAATTTTACAAGCTGTTTATAGGCACAGTCAACTTAGTGTATGTCAACTTCTGACCCACTGGAATTGTGATACAGTGAATTATATGTGAAATAATCTGTCTGTAAACAATTGTTGGAAAAATAACTTGTGTCACGTACAAAGTAGATGTCCTAACCGACTTGCCAAAACTGTAGTTTATTAACAAGAAATTTGTGGAGTGGTTGAAAAACTAGTTTTTAATGACTCCAACCTAAGTGTAGGTAAACTTCCGACTTCAACCGTACACACAATATCAAGGTCAAGTAGGGGTCAAAGCTCAAAGGTTTTTGTGCCATGAGGTGTTGCATTATCTGTATTTTAGAAATGGAAAGGAGCTCTTGAGAGGAACAGAAGAAGTTCATCTCCTGTTTTGATTGTTTCTAAATGTGAGGTACTGATCTGAAACATCTTAAATATTTGATGATGACAGACAGATGGTCGGTCCCTCCATGTGGAAGCTATTCTCATGCTAATGTCTCTTCTACACTGTGTCCCGAAGACCAGAGAGGAACGGAAACACAACGTTGTACACAGTACAGCACACCCAATACTTTCGCTTGGTTTATCCCCAGATTACAGCTATTACAGTTGTAGACTTGATCACGGGTTCAAGCAACGTAGACTGTTATTTTGTTCAGGTTGTGTTTTGAAGAAGAAGAACATTGTTCTACCACTAGGTTAGTTGAATGCACTGACAGCTCTGTAGAAGAAGGTCTGTTGTGAACATTGTTCAGGTTGTGTTTTGTACCTACCTAGGTTAGTTGAATGCACTGACAGCTCTGTAGAAGAAGGTCTGTTGTGAACATTGTTCAGGTTGTGTTTTGTACCTACCAAGGTTAGTTGAATGCACTGACAGCTCTGTAGAAGAAGGTCTGTTGAATAGACGGAAATGTCAACGTTAAAGCTGCATAGAATCATTTACATTTAAGTAATTTAGCAGACGCTCTTATCCAGAGCGACATACAAATTGGTGCATTCACCTTATGAGATCCAGTGGAACAGTCACTTTACAATAGTGCATCTAAATCTTAAAAGGGGGGGGGGGGGTGAGAAGGATTACTTATCCTATCCTAGGTATTCCTTAAAGAGGTGGGGTTTCAGGTGAATCCTTAAATTAAAAACCTAAGAGTTAATGATGGACGTATGTAACCGTTCTCAATTTACGTTGTTTACAAAACATTAGCGCTGACGGGCTGTATTCCATCCGTAATCACTGAAGTTCAGCGTTAATTAATGCACGATTGGAATTTAAAGGCAAAGTTCAAGCCCTTTGCCCTTTGCCCTCAGAACAGCCTCAATTCATCAGGGCATGGGAAAGGTGTTGAAAGCATTCCACGGGGTTGCTGGCCCATGTTGACTCCAATGGTTCCCACAGTTGTGTCAAGTTGGTTGGATGTCCTTTGGGGTGGTGGACCATTCTTGATACACGCGGGGAAACACGG
>NC_068430.1:4061841-4156841 GCF_023373465.1 Oncorhynchus keta | reverse complement strand
AACCCTCTGTGTCTGGGAAACTGGCCCTATGTGTCTGGGAAACAAACCCTTTGTGTCTGGGAAACAAACCCTCTGTGTCTGGGAAACAAACCCTATGTGTCTGGGAAACTGGCCCTATGTGTCTGGGAAACAAACCCTATGTGTCTGGGAAACACACCCTATGTGTCTGGGAAACTGGCCCTCTGTGTCTGGGAAACAAACCCTATGTGTCTGGGAAACAAACCCTCTGTGTCTGGGAAACAAACCCTATGTGTCTGGGAAACAAACCCTCTGTGTCTGGGAAACAAACCCTATGTGTCTGGGAAACAAACCCTATGTGTCTGGGAAACTGGCCCTATGTGTCTGGGAAACTGGCCCTATGTGTCTGGGAAACAAACCCTATGAGTCTGGGAAACAAACCCTATGTGTATAGGAAACAAACCCTATGTGTCTAGGAAACAAACTCCATGTGTCTGGGAAACAAACCCTATGTGTCTGGGAAACTGGCCCTATGTGTCTGGGAAACAAACCCTATGTGTCTGGGAAACAAACCCTCTGTGTCTGGGAAACAAACCCTATGTGTCTGGGAAACAAACCCTATGTGTCTGGGAAACAAACCCTATGTGTCTAGGAAACAAACCCTATGTGTCTAGGAAACAAACTCCATGTGTCTGGGAAACAAACCCTATGTGTCTGGGAAACAAACGCTATGTGTCTGGGGAACAAACCCTATGTGTCTGGGAAACAAACCCTATGTGTCTGGGAAACAAACCCTATGTGTCTGTGAAACAAACCCTATGTGTCTGGGGAACTGGCCCTATGTGTCTGGGAAACAAACCCTATGTGTCTGGGAAACAAACCCTATGTGTCTGGGAAACAAACCCTATGTGTCTGGGAAACAAACCCTATGTGTCTGGGAAACAACCCTATGTGTCTGGGAAAATGTGTCTGGGAAACAACCCCTATGTGTCTGGGAAACAAACCCTATGTGTCTGGGAAACTGGCCCTATGTGTCTGGGAAACAAACCCTATGTGTCTGGGAAACAAACCCTATGTGTCTGGGAAACAAACCCTATGTGTCTGGGAAACAAACCCTATGTGTCTGGGAAACTGGCCCTATGTGTCTGGGAAACTGGCCCTATGTGTCTGGGAAACAACCCTATGTGTCTGGGAAACAAACCCTATGTGTCTGGGAAACAAACCCTATGTGTCTGGGAAACAAACCCTATGTGTCTGGGAAACTGGCCCTATGTGTCTGGGAAACTGGCCCTATGTGTCTGGGAAACAACCCTATGTGTCTGGGAAACAAACCCTATGTGTCTGGGAAACAAACCCTATGTGTCTGGGAAACAAACCCTCTGTGTCTGGGAAACTGGCCCTATGTGTCTGGGAAACAAACCCTTTGTGTCTGGGAAACAAACCCTCTGTGTCTGGGAAACAAACCCTATGTGTCTGGGAAACAAACCCTATGTGTCTGGGAAACTGGCCCTATGTGTCTGGGAAACAAACCCTATGTGTCTGGGAAACACACCCTATGTGTCTGGGAAACTGGCCCTCTGTGTCTGGGAAACAAACCCTATGTGTCTGGGAAACAAACCCTCTGTGTCTGGGAAACAAACCCTATGTGTCTGGGAAACAAACCCTCTGTGTCTGGGAAACAAACCCTATGTGTCTGGGAAACAAACCCTATGTGTCTGGGAAACTGGCCCTATGTGTCTGGGAAACTGGCCCTATGTGTCTGGGAAACAAACCCTATGAGTCTGGGAAACAAACCCTATGTGTCTAGGAAACAAACCCTATGTGTCTAGGAAACAAACTCCATGTGTCTGGGAAACAAACCCTATGTGTCTGGGAAACTGGCCCTATGTGTCTGGGAAACAAACCCTATGTGTCTGGGAAACAAACCCTCTGTGTCTGGGAAACAAACCCTATGTGTCTGGGAAACAAACCCTATGTGTCTGGGAAACAAACCCTATGTGTCTAGGAAACAAACCCTATGTGTCTAGGAAACAAACTCCATGTGTCTGGGAAACAAACCCTATGTGTCTGGGAAACTGGCCCTATGTGTCTGGGAAACAAACCCTATGTGTCTGGGAAACAAACCCTATGTGTCTGGGAAACAAACCCTATGTGTCTGGGGAACAAACCCTATGTGTCTGGGAAACAAACCCTATGTGTCTGGGAAACAAACCCTATGTGTCTGTGAAACAAACCCTATGTGTCTGGGGAACTGGCCCTATGTGTCTGGGAAACAAACCCTATGTGTCTGGGAAACAAACCCTATGTGTCTGGGAAACAAACCCTATGTGTCTGGGAAACAAACCCTATGTGTCTGGGAAACAAACCCTATGTGTCTGGGAAACTGGCCCTATGTGTCTGGGAAACAACCCCTATGTGTCTGGGAAACAAACCCTATGTGTCTGGGAAACTGGCCCTATGTGTCTGGGAAACTGGCCCTATGTGTCTGGGAAACAAACCCTATGTGTCTGGGAAACAAACCCTATGTGTCTGGGAAACAAACCCTATGTGTCTGGGAAACTGGCCCTATGTGTCTGGGAAACTGGCCCTATGTGTCTGGGAAACAACCCCTATGTGTCTGGGAAACAAACCCTATGTGTCTGGGAAACTGGCCCTATGTGTCTGGGAAACTGGCCCTATGTGTCTGGGAAACAACCCCTATGTGTCTGGGAAACAAACCCTATGTGTCTGGGAAACTGGCCCTATGTGTCTGGGAAACTGGCCCTATGTGTCTGGGAAACAAACCCTATGTGTCTGGGAAACAAACCCTATGTGTCTGGGAAACTGGCCCTATGTGTCTGGGAAACTGGCCCTATGTGTCTGGGAAACAAACCCTATGTGTCTGGGAAACAAACCCTATGTGTCTGGGAAACAAACCCTATGTGTCTGGGAAACTGGCCCTATGTGTCTGGGAAACTGGCCCTATGTGTCTGGGAAACAACCCCTATGTGTCTGGGAAACAAACCCTATGTGTCTGGGAAACAAACCCTATGTGTCTGGGAAACAAACCCTATGTGTCTGGGAAACTGGCCCTATGTGTCTGGGAAACTGGCCCTATGTGTCTGGGAAACAACCCCTATGTGTCTGGGAAACAAACCCTATGTGTCTGGGAAACAAACCCTATGTGTCTGGGAAACAAACCCTCTGTGTCTGGGAAACTGGCCCTATGTGTCTGGGAAACAAACCCTTTGTGTCTGGGAAACAAACCCTCTGTGTCTGGGAAACAAACCCTATGTGTCTGGGAAACAAACCCTATGTGTCTGGGAAACTGGCCCTATGTGTCTGGGAAACAAACCCTATGTGTCTGGGAAACACACCCTATGTGTCTGGGAAACTGGCCCTCTGTGTCTGGGAAACAAACCCTATGTGTCTGGGAAACAAACCCTCTGTGTCTGGGAAACAAACCCTATGTGTCTGGGAAACAAACCCTCTGTGTCTGGGAAACAAACCCTATGTGTCTGGGAAACAAACCCTATGTGTCTGGGAAACTGGCCCTATGTGTCTGGGAAACTGGCCCTATGTGTCTGGGAAACAAACCCTATGAGTCTGGGAAACAAACCCTATGTGTCTAGGAAACAAACCCTATGTGTCTAGGAAACAAACTCCATGTGTCTGGGAAACAAACCCTATGTGTCTGGGAAACTGGCCCTATGTGTCTGGGAAACAAACCCTATGTGTCTGGGAAACAAACCCTCTGTGTCTGGGAAACAAACCCTATGTGTCTGGGAAACAAACCCTATGTGTCTGGGAAACAAACCCTATGTGTCTAGGAAACAAACCCTATGTGTCTAGGAAACAAACTCCATGTGTCTGGGAAACAAACCCTATGTGTCTGGGAAACTGGCCCTATGTGTCTGGGAAACAAACCCTATGTGTCTGGGAAACAAACCCTATGTGTCTGGGAAACAAACCCTATGTGTCTGGGGAACAAACCCTATGTGTCTGGGAAACAAACCCTATGTGTCTGGGAAACAAACCCTATGTGTCTGTGAAACAAACCCTATGTGTCTGGGGAACTGGCCCTATGTGTCTGGGAAACAAACCCTATGTGTCTGGGAAACAAACCCTATGTGTCTGGGAAACAAACCCTATGTGTCTGGGAAACAAACCCTATGTGTCTGGGAAACAACCCCTATGTGTCTGGGAAACTGGCCCTATGTGTCTGGGAAACAACCCCTATGTGTCTGGGAAACAAACCCTATGTGTCTGGGAAACTGGCCCTATGTGTCTGGGAAACTGGCCCTATGTGTCTGGGAAACAAACCCTATGTGTCTGGGAAACAAACCCTATGTGTCTGGGAAACAAACCCTATGTGTCTGGGAAACTGGCCCTATGTGTCTGGGAAACTGGCCCTATGTGTCTGGGAAACAACCCCTATGTGTCTGGGAAACAAACCCTATGTGTCTGGGAAACAAACCCTATGTGTCTGGGAAACAAACCCTATGTGTCTGGGAAACTGGCCCTATGTGTCTGGGAAACTGGCCCTATGTGTCTGGGAAACAACCCCTATGTGTCTGGGAAACAAACCCTATGTGTCTGGGAAACAAACCCTATGTGTCTGGGAAACAAACCCTATGTGTCTGGGAAACTGGCCCTATGTGTCTGGGAAACAACCCCTATGTGTCTGAGAAACAAACCCTATGTGTCTGGGAAACAAACCCTATGTGTCTGGGAAACAAACCCTATGTGTCTGGGAAACAAACCCTATGTGTCTGGGAAACTGGCCCTATGTGTCTGGGAAACTGGCCCTATGTGTCTGGGAAACAAACCCTATGTGTCTAGGAAACAAACCCTATGTGTCTAGGAAACAAACTCCATGTGTCTGGGAAACAAACCCTATGTGTCTGGGAAACAAACCCTATGTGTCTGGGAAACTGGCCCTATGTGTCTGGGAAACAAACCCTATGTGTCTGGGAAACAAACCCTCTGTGTCTGGGAAACAAACCCTATGTGTCTGGGAAACAAACCCTATGTGTCTGGGAAACAACCCCTATGTGTCTGGGAAACTGGCCCTATGTGTCTGGGAAACTGGCCCTATGTGTCTGGGAAACAAACCCTATGTGTCTGGGAAACAAACCCTATATGTCTGGGAAACAAACCCTATGTGTCTGGGAAACAAACCCTATGTGTCTGGGAAACAAACCCTATGTGTCTGGGAAACAAACCCTATGTGTCTGGGAAACAAACCCTATGTGTCTGGGAAACTGGCCCTATGTGTCTGGGAAACTGGCCCTATGTGTCTGGGAAACAAACCCTATGAGTCTGGGAACCAAACCCTATGTGTCTAGGAAACAAACCCTATGTGTCTAGGAAACAAACTCCATGTGTCTGGGAAACAAACCCTCTGTGTCTGGGAAACAAACCCTATGTGTCCGGGAAACAAACCCTATGTGTCTGGGAAACAAACCCTATGTGTCTAGGAAACAAACCCTATGTGTCTAGGAAACAAACTCCATGTGTCTGGGATACAAACCCTATGTGTCTGGGAAACTGGCCCTATGTGTCTGGGAAACAAACCCTATGTGTCTGGGAAACAAACCCTCTGTGTCTGGGAAACAAACCCTATGTGTCTGGGAAACAAACCCTATGTGTCTGGGAAACAACCCTATGTGTCTGGGAAACTGGCCCTATGTGTCTGGGAAACTGGCCCTATGTGTCTGGGAAACAAACCCTATGTGTCTGGGAAACAAACCCTATGTGTCTGGGAAACAAACCCTATGTGTCTGGGAAACAAACCCTATGTGTCTGGGAAACAAACCCTATGTGTCTGGGAAACAAACCCTATGTGTCTGGGAAACAAACCCTATGTGTCTGAGAAACAAACCCTTTGTGTCTGGGAAACAAACCCTATGTGTCTGGGAAACAAACCCTATGTGTCTGGGAAACAACCCCTATGTGTCTGGGAAACAAACCCTATGTGTCTTGGAAACAAACCCTATGTGTCTGGGAAACTGGCCCTATGTGTCTGGGAAACAACCCCTATGTGTCTGAGAAACAAACCCTATGTGTCTGGGAAACAAACCCTATGTGTCTGGGTAACAAACCCTATGTGTCTGGGAAACAAACCCTATGTGTCTAGGAAACAAACCCTATGTGTCTGGGAAACTGGCCCTATGTGTCTGGGAAACTGGCCCTATGTGTCTGGGAAACAAACCCTATGTGTCTAGGAAACAAACCCTATGTGTCTAGGAAACAAACTCCATGTGTCTGGGAAACAAACCCTATGTGTCTAGGAAACAAACCCTATGTGTCTGGGAAACTGGCCCTATGTGTCTGGGAAACAAACCCTATGTGTCTGGGAAACAAACCCTCTGTGTCTGGGAAACAAACCCTATGTGTCTGGGAAACAAACCCTATGTGTCTGGGAAACAACCCCTATGTGTCTGGGAAACTGGCCCTATGTGTCTGGGAAACTGGCCCTATGTGTCTGGGAAACAAACCCTATGTGTCTGGGAAACAAACCCTATATGTCTGGGAAACAAACCCTATGTGTCTGGGAAACAAACCCTATGTGTCTGGGAAAAAACCCTATGTGTCTGGGAAACAAACCCTATGTGTCTGGGAAACAAACCCTATGTGTCTGGGAAACTGGCCCTATGTGTCTGGGAAACTGGCCCTATGTGTCTGGGAAACAAACCCTATGAGTCTGGGAAACCAAACCCTATGTGTCTAGGAAACAAACCCTATGTGTCTAGGAAACAAACCCATGTGTCTGGGAAACAAACCCTCTGTGTCTGGGAAACAAACCCTATGTGTCCGGGAAACAAACCCTATGTGTCTGGGAAACAAACCCTATGTGTCTAGGAAACAAACCCTATGTGTCTAGGAAACAAACTCCATGTGTCTGGGATACAAACCCTATGTGTCTGGGAAACTGGCCCTATGTGTCTGGGAAACAAACCCTATGTGTCTGGGAAACAAACCCTCTGTGTCTGGGAAACAAACCCTATGTGTCTGGGAAACAAACCCTATGTGTCTGGGAAACAACCCTATGTGTCTGGGAAACTGGCCCTATGTGTCTGGGAAACTGGCCCTATGTGTCTGGGAAACAAACCCTATGTGTCTGGGAAACAAACCCTATGTGTCTGGGAAACAAACCCTATGTGTCTGGGAAACAAACCCTATGTGTCTGGGAAACAAACCCTATGTGTCTGGGAAACAAACCCTATGTGTCTGGGAAACAAACCCTATGTGTCTGAGAAACAAACCCTTTGTGTCTGGGAAACAAACCCTATGTGTCTGGGAAACAAACCCTATGTGTCTGGGAAACAACCCTATGTGTCTGGGAAACAAACCCTATGTGTCTTGGAAACAAACCCTATGTGTCTGGGAAACTGGCCCTATGTGTCTGGGAAACAACCCTATGTGTCTGAGAAACAAACCCTATGTGTCTGGGAAACAAACCCTATGTGTCTGGGAAAAAACCCTATGTGTCTGGGAAACAAACCCTATGTGTCTGGGAAACAAACCCTATGTGTCTGGGAAAATGTGTCTGGGAAACTGGCCCTATGTGTCTGGGAAACAAACCCTATGAGTCTGGGAACCAAACCCTATGTGTCTGGGAAACAAACCCTATGTGTCTAGGAAACAAACTCCATGTGTCTGGGAAACAAACCCTCTGTGTCTGGGAAACAAACCCTATGTGTCCGGGAAACAAACCCTATGTGTCTGGGAAACAAACCCTATGTGTCTAGGAAACAAACCCTATGTGTCTAGGAAACAAACTCCATGTGTCTGGGATACAAACCCTATGTGTCTGGGAAACTGGCCCTATGTGTCTGGGAAACAAACCCTATGTGTCTGGGAAACAAACCCTCTGTGTCTGGGAAACAAACCCTATGTGTCTGGGAAACAAACCCTATGTGTCTGGGAAACAACCCTATGTGTCTGGGAAACTGGCCCTATGTGTCTGGGAAACTGGCCCTATGTGTCTGGGAAACAAACCCTATGTGTCTGGGAAACAAACCCTATGTGTCTGGGAAACAAACCCTATGTGTCTGGGAAACAAACCCTATGTGTCTGGGAAACAAACCCTATGTGTCTGGGAAACAAACCCTATGTGTCTGGGAAACAAACCCTATGTGTCTGAGAAACAAACCCTTTGTGTCTGGGAAACAAACCCTATGTGTCTGGGAAACAAACCCTATGTGTCTGGGAAACAACCCCTATGTGTCTGGGAAACAAACCCTATGTGTCTTGGAAACAAACCCTATGTGTCTGGGAAACTGGCCCTATGTGTCTGGGAAACAACCCCTATGTGTCTGAGAAACAAACCCTATGTGTCTGGGAAACAAACCCTATGTGTCTGGGTAACAAACCCTATGTGTCTGGGAAACAAACCCTATGTGTCTAGGAAACAAACTCCATGTGTCTGGGAAACAAACCCTATGTGTCTGGGAAACTGGCCCTATGTGTCTGGGAAACAAATCCTATGTGTCTGGGAAACAAACCCTATGTGTCTGGGAAACAAACCCTATGTGTCTGGGAAACAACCCCTATGTGTCTGGGAAACTGGCCCTATGTGTCTGGGAAACTGGCCCTATGTGTCTGGGAAACTGGCCCTATGTGTCTGGGAAACAAACCCTATGTGTCTGGGAAACAAACCCTATGTGTCTGGGAAACTGGCCCTATGTGTCTGGGAAACTGGCCCTATGTGTCTGGGAAACAAACCCTATGTGTCTGGGAAACTGGCCCTATGTGTCTGGGAAACAAACCCTATGTGTCTGGGAAACAAACCCTATGTGTCTGGGAAACAAACCCTATGTGTCTGGGAAACAAACCCTATGTGTCTGGGAAACAAACCCTATGTGTCTGGGAAACAAACCCTATGTGTCTGGGGAACTGGCCCTATGTGTCTGGGAAACAAACCCTATGTGTCTGGGAAACAAACCCTATGTGTCTGGGAAACAAACCCTATGTGTCTGGGAAACAAACCCTATGTGTCTGGGAAACAACCCCTATGTGTCTGGGAAACAAACCCTATGTGTCTGGGAAACAAACCCTATGTGTCTGGGAAACAAACCCTATGTGTCTGGGAAACACACCCTATGTGTCTGGGAAACACACCCTATGTGTCTGGGAAACAAACCCTATGTGTCTGGGAAACAAACCCTATGTGTCTGGGAAACAAACCCTATGTGTCTGGGAAACAAACCCTATGTGTCTGGGAAACACACCCTATGTGTCTAGGAAACAAACCCTATGTGTCTAGGAAACAAACTCCATGTGTCTGGGATACAAACCCTATGTGTCTGGGAAACTGGCCCTATGTGTCTGGGAGACAAACCCTATGTGTCTGGGAAACAAACCCTTTGTGTCTGGGAAACACACCCTATGTGTCTGGGAAACACACCCTATGTGTCTTGGAAACAAACCCTATGTGTCTGGGAAACAAACCCTATGTGTCTGGGAAACACACCCTATGTGTCTGGGAAACACACCCTATGTGTCTTGGAAACAAACCCTATGTGTCTGGGAAACAAACCCTTTGTGTCTGGGAAACAAACCCTATGTGTCTGGGAAACAAACCCTATGTGTCTGGGAAACAAACCCTATGTGTCTGGGAAACAAACCCTATGTGTCTGGGAAACAAACCCTATTTTATTTAGACTGGACCTGAGAAAACGAGTTGCTGATTCTTCCTCCCATGGCGACCACATGTCATAATGTTGCTAAAAATACTGTTAAGCCAGTTTGTTATAGTGAGCACTGTCAGTGGCTAATTAGAACAGCTCCACGTGTCTGTTACTGTGGCTGTGTGTGTGTGTGTGTGTGTGTGTGTGTGTGTGTGTGTGTGTGTGTGTGTGTGTGTGTGTGTGTGTGTGTGTGTGTGTGTGTGTGTGTGTGTGTGTGTGTGTGTGTGTGTGTGCGTGTGTGTGTGCGTGTGTGCGTGTGTGCGTGCGTGCGTGCGTGCGTGCGTGCGTATATGTGTTGGTGTTTGTGTGTGCTCCAGGGAACAGGGAAGGTAGAGTACTGTGTTGTAGGTTAGCCCTCTCCGACAGCAGCCCTGCATGTTGAGCTGTGTCCTGTCCTGTCCTGTTGGGCTGTGCCCTGTCCTGTTGGGCTGTGTCCTGTCCTGTTGGGCTGTGTCCTGTCCTGTCCTGTTGAGCTGTGCCCTGTCCTGTTGGGCTGTGTCCTGTCCTGTTTAACTGTGTCCTGTCCTGTTGAGCTGTGTCCTGTCCTGTTGGGCTGTGTCCTGTCCTGTCCTGTTGAGCTGTGTCCTGACCTGTCCTGTTGGGCTGTGTCCTGTCCTGTCCTGTTGGGCTGTGTCCTGTCCTGTCCTGTTGGGCTGTGTCCTGTCCTGTCCTGTTGGGCTGTGTCCTGTCCTGTCCTGTTGGGCTGTGTCCTGTCCTTTTGGGCTGTGTCCTGTCCTGTTGAACTGTGTCCTGTGCTGTTTAACTGTGTCCTGTCCTGTTGAGCTGTGTCCTGTCCTGTCCTGTTGAGCTGTGTCCTGTCCTGTTGAGCTGTGTCCTGTCCTGTTGAGCTGTGTCCTGTCCTGTTGAGCTGTGTCCTGTGCTGTTTAACTGTGTCATGTCCTGTCCTGTTGGGCTGTGTCCTGTCCTGTCCTGTTGAGCTGTGTCCTGTCCTGTCCTGTTGAGCTGTGTCCTGTCCTGTCCTGTTGGGCTGTGTCCTGTCCTGTTGGGCTGTGTACTGTCCTGTTGAGCTGCGTCCTGTCCTGTCCTGTTGGGCTGTGTCCTGTCCTGTCCTGTTGGGCTGTGTCCTGTCCTGTCCTGTTGGGCTGTGTCCTGTCCTGTCCTGTTGAGCTGTGTCCTGTCCTGTCCTGTTGGGCTGTGTCCTGTCCTGTCCTGTTGGGCTGTGTCCTGTCCTGTCCTGTTGGGCTGTGTCCTGTCCTGTCCTGTTGAGCTGTGTCCTGTCCTGTTGGGCTGTGTCCTGTCCTGTTGGGCTGTGTCCTGTCCTGTCCTGTCCTGTTGAGCTGTGTCCTGTCCTGTCGGGCTGTGTCCTGTCCTGTCCTGTCCTGTTGAGCTGTGTCCTGTCCTGTCCTGTTGAGCTGTGTCCTGTCCTGTCCTGTTGAGCTGTGTCCTGTCCTGTCCTGTTGAGCTGTGTCCTGTCCTGTCCTGTCCTGTTGAGCTGTGTCCTGTCCTGTTGAGCTGTGTCCTGTCCTGTCCTGTTGGGCTGTGTCCTGTCCTGTCCTGTTGGGCTGTGTCCTGTCCTGTCCTTTTGAGCTGTGTCCTGTCCTGTCCTGTTGGGCTGTGTCCTGTCCTGTCCTTTTGAGCTGTGTTCTGTCCTTTCCTGTTGGGCTGTGTCCTGTCCTGTCCTGTTGGGCTGTGTCCTGTCCTGTCCTGTTGGGCTGTGTCCTGTCCTGTCCTTTTGAGCTGTGTCCTGTCCTGTCCTGTTGAGCTGTGTCCTGTCCTGTCCTGTTGAGCTGTGTTCTGTCCTTTCCTGTTGGGCTGTGTCCTGTCCTGTCCTGTTGGGCTGTGTCCTGTCCTGTCCTGTTGGGCTGTGTCCTGTCCTGTCCTGTTGGGCTGTGTCCTGTCCTGTCCTGTTGAGCTGTGTTCTGTCCTTTCCTGTTGAGCTGTGTCCTGTCCTGTTGGGGTGTGTCCTGTCCTGTCCTGTGGGCTGTCCTGTCCTGTGTCCTGTCCTGTTGGCTGTGTCCTGTCCTGTCCTGTTGGGCTGTGTCCTGTCCTGTTGAGCTGTGTCCTGTCCTGTCCTGTTGAGCTGTGTCCTGTCCTGTCCTGTTGGGCTGTGTCCTGTCCTGTTGAGCTGTGTCCCGGTTTGTGTCCTGTTGGGGTGTTCATCTGTCCTGTTAGGACAATCAATAGTTTTGTGTCCTGTCCTGTTGGGGTGTGTCCTGTCGGTTTGTGTCACCTTCCTGTTTTGGTTGCAAATGAGAACTTGTTCATCACTAGCCTACCATTATGGAATTAATACATTTCTAGTTTTTCATTAGCTCTATTAGGACAATCAATAGTTTTGATGTACATCTTTCTAATGTACAGTCTGTTAGTCTAGTACAGAGAATGTTGATGAACAGTAGGGCTGTGATGGGGAGACTCAGCACTGATCTATAGGGCTTTATCTTGTGATGAGCAGATGTAGGGCAATGTTGGGATGAGAACTTGTCTACAGTAATGAGGAACTCAGCAGAAGGTGAAATAAAATAAATAACTAAAAATGAGGAGACTCAGCAGGGATCTAGAGAATGTTGGGCTGGATAGAGGGAGGATGTTGTGATGAGGAGACTCAGCATGGATGTAGGGCTGGATAGAGAGGATGTTGTGATGAGGAGACTCAGCAGAGATCTACAGTAGGGCTGGAGAGACGTTGTGATGGGGGTTGTTGTGATGAGGAGTCTCAGCAGGATGTAGGGCTGGATAGAGAGGATGTTGGGATGAGGAGACTCAGCAGTGATGTAGGGCTGGATAGAGAGGTCTGTTGTGATGAGGAGACTCAGCAGAGATGTAGGGCTGGATATAGAGGATGTTGTGATGAGGAGACTCAGCAGGGATGTAGGGCTGGATAGAGAGGATGTTGTGATGAGGAGACTCAGCATAGATTCTGTAGGACTGGATAGAAGACTACCCTGGGATGTTGTGATGAGGACCACAGAGATGTAGCAGAGATGTTGTGATGAGGAGGGCTGGATAGAGAGGATGTTGTGATGAGGAGACTCAGCAGAGATCTACAGTAGGGCTGGAGAGAGAGGTTGTTGTGATGAGGAGACTCAGCAGAGATGTAGGGCTGGATAGAGAGGATGTTGTGATGAGGAGACTCAGCAGAGATGTAGGGCAGTAGGGCTGGATGAGAGCAGGTTGTTGTGATGAGGAGACTCAGCAGATGATGTAGGGCTGGATAGAGAGAGGATGTTGTGATGAGGAGACTCAGCAGAGATCAGCAGAGATGTAGGGCTGGATAGAGAGGATGTTGTGATGAGGAGACTCAGCAGAGATCTACAGTAGGGCTGGATAGAGAGGATGTTGTGATGAGGAGACTCAGCAGAGATGTAGGGCTGGATAGAGAGGATGTTGTGATGAGGAGACTCAGCAGAGATGTAGGGCTGGATAGAGAGGATGTTGTGATGAGGAGACTCAGCAGGGATGTAGGGCTGGATAGAGAGGATGTTGTGATGAGGAGACTCAGCAGGGATCTACAGTAGGGCTGGATAGAGAGGCTATTGTGATGAGGAGACTCAGCAGTGATGTAGGGCTGGATAGAGAGGATGTTGGGATGAGGAGACTCAGCAGAGATGTAGGGCTGGATAGAGAGGATGTTGTGATGAGGAGACTCAGCAGAGATGTAGGGCTGGATATAGAGGATGTTGTCGAGGTAGTTTTAACAGGAACATCTGTTTGGACTTTAAACCCCTTTCGTTCTCACACTGAAAAGGAAATCTGCATGTTAATCATCGTGTTTCTTCCTTCTCCGTGCGGTCTGAGCTGTCTCCACTTGTGAGAGACTGTTGCAAGTCAACGGCTGTGTCTGAAATGGCACTGTTATTCCTCACATAAATGCAATACGTTTGACCAGGGCACCTACGGCTCTGGTCAAAATACTATGTACTATGTAGTGAACAGGGTGCCGTTTTTAAGACCACTTTACTTGTGCTTTAGCTGCGATGAATTGTGGGTGTTATCTATATTATAGGCAACGAAAGACTTCAAATAGGCGAATAGTGAAAGTCCATATTACACAGAATATGTTCTAATTTAGAGAGAGAGATTTTGTTGATAAAGGCCCAATGCAGCCGTTTTAATACCAATATGAATATCATTTCTGGGTAACAATTAATTAACTTACTGTGATTATGTTCAATTAAAATGGTCAAAAAGAAACACAAATAGCTGATTAACAAAGAGTCATTTGATTGTCTGGGATTGGTCTGAGTGGGGAGGGGAATACTGAAAACTAGCTGTTTATTGGCCTATTAACTAATATGATGTCACCAGGCAGGCTGATACAGGTTTTGCTTTCTATTTCTAGGTAGCATTTTAGCACGTAGGGCACACTGATGGGTGTCACCTCGTTAGTCAGTACGTTAGTCGGGAGGTGTTTCACCGCTTCTGGCCCAGGTGATACTTAAGAGTTGCTGGCCCAGGTGATATTTAGAGGTGGCTGGCCCAGGTGATATTTAGAGGTGGCTGGTCCAGGTGATATTTAGGAGTGGCTGGCCCAGGTGATATTTAGAGAGTGGCTGGCCCAGGTGATATTTAGGGTGGCTGGCCCAGGTGATATTTAGGAGTGGCTGGTCCAGGTGATATTTAGGAGTGGCTGGTCCAGGTGATATTTAGAGGTGGCTGGCCCAGGTGATATTTAGAGGTGGCTGGTCCAGGTGATATTTAGGAGTGGCTGGTCCAGGTGATATTTAGAGGTGGCTGGTCCAGGTGATATTTAGAGGTGGCTGGTCCAGGTGATATTTAGTAGTGGCTGGTCCAGGTGATATTTAGTAGTGGCTGGTCCAGGTGATATTTAGAGGTGGCTGGTCCAGGTGATATTTAGGATTGGCTGGTCCAGGTGATATTTAGTAGTGGCTGGTCCAGGTGATATTTAGGAGTGGCTGGTCCAGGTGATATTTAGTAGTGGCTGGTCCAGGTGATATTTAGGAGTGGCTGGTCCAGGTGATATTTAGAGATGGCTGGTCCAGGTGATATTTAGAGGTGGCTGGTCCAGGTGATATTTAGAGGTGGCTGGTCCATGTGATATTTAGAGGTGGCTGGTCCAGGTGATATTTAGAGTGGCTGGTCCAGGTGATATTTAGAGGTGGCTGGTCCAGGTGTTATTTATTTAGTGGCTGGTCCAGGTGATATTTAGAGGTGGCTGGTCCAGGTGTTATTTAGAGGTGGCTGGTCCAGGTGATATTTAGGAGTGGCTGGTCCAGGTGATATTTAGAGTGGCTGGTCCAGGTGATATTTAGAGTGGCTGGTCCAGGTGATATTTAGAGTGGCTGGTCCAGGTGATATTTAGAGGTGGCTGGTCCAGGTGATATTTAGAGGTGGCTGGTCCAGGTGATATTTAGGAGTGGCTGGTCCAGGTGATATTTAGAGGTGGCTGGTCCAGGTGATATTTAGAGGTGGCTGGTCCAGGTGATATTTAGAGGTGGCTGGTCCAGGTGATATTTAGAGGTGGCTGGTCCAGGTGATATTTAGAGGTGGCTGGTCCAGGTGATATTTAGAGGTGGCTGGTCCAGGTGATATTTAGAGGTGGCTGGTCCAGGTGATATTTAGGAGTGGCTGGTCCAGGTGATATTTAGAGTGGCTGGTCCAGGTGATATTTAGAGGTGGCTGGTCCAGGTGATATTTAGAGGTGGCTGGTCCAGGTGATATTTAGAGGTGGCTGGTCCAGGTGATATTTAGAGGTGGCTGGTCCAGGTGATATTTAGAGGTGGCTGGTCCAGGTGATATTTAGAGGTGGCTGGTCCAGGTGATATTTAGAGGTGGCTGGTCCAGGTGATATTTAGAGGTGGCTGGTCCAGGTGATATTTAGGAGTGGCTGGTCCAGGTGATATTTAGAGGTGGCTGGTCCAGGTGATATTTAGGAGTGGCTGGTCCAGGTGATATTTAAGGTGGCTGGTCCAGGTGATATTTAGAGGTGGCTGGTCCAGGTGATATTTAGGAGTGGCTGGTCCAGGTGATATTTAGGAGTGGCTGGTCCAGGTGATATTTAGAGGTGGCTGGTCCAGGTGATATTTAGAGGTGGCTGGTCCAGGTGATATTTAGAGGTGGCTGGTCCAGGTGATATTTAGGAGTGGCTGGTCCAGGTGATATTTAGAGGTGGCTGGTCCAGGTGATATTTAGGAGTGGCTGGTCCAGGTGATATTTAGAGGTGGCTGGTCCAGGTGATATTTAGAGTGGCTGGTCCAGGTGATATTTAGGAGTGGCTGGTCCAGGTGATATTTAGGAGTGGCTGGTCCAGGTGATATTTAGAGGTGGCTGGTCCAGGTCCAGGTGATATTTAGAGTGGCTGGTCCAGGTGATATTTAGAGGTGGCTGGTCCAGGTGATATTTAGGAGTGGCTGGTCCAGGTGATATTTAGAGTGGCTGGTCCAGGTGATATTTAGAGGTGGCTGGTCCAGGTGATATTTAGGAGTGGCTGGTCCAGGTGATATTTAGAGGTGGCTGGTCCAGGTGATATTTAGAGGTGGCTGGTCCAGGTGATATTTAGAGGTGGCTGGTCCAGGTGATATTTAGGAGTGGCTGGTCCAGGTGATATTTAGAGGTGGCTGGTCCAGGTGATATTTAGAGGTGGCTGGTCCAGGTGATATTTAGGAGTGGCTGGTCCAGGTGATATTTAGAGGTGGCTGGTCCAGGTGATATTTAGAGGTGGCTGGTCCAGGTGATATTTAGGAGTGGCTGGTCCAGGTGATATTTAGAGGTGGCTGGTCCAGGTGATATTTAGGAGTGGCTGGTCCAGGTGATATTTAGAGGTGGCTGGTCCAGGTGATATTTAGAGGTGGCTGGTCCAGGTGATATTTAGGAGTGGCTGGTCCAGGTGATATTTAGGAGTGGCTGGTCCAGGTGATATTTAGAGGTGGCTGGTCCAGGTGATATTTAGAGGTGGCTGGTCCAGGTGATATTTAGAGGTGGCTGGTCCAGGTGATATTTAGAGGTGGCTGGCCCAGGTGATATTTAGGAGTGGCTGGCCCAGGTGATATTTAGAGTGGCTGGTCCAGGTGATATTTAGGAGTGGCTGGTCCAGGTGATATTTAGAGGTGGCTGGTCCAGGTGATATTTAGGAGTGGCTGGTCCAGGTGATATTTAGAGGTGGCTGGTCCAGGTGATATTTAGAGGTGGCTGGTCCAGGTGATATTTAGAGGTGGCTGGTCCAGGTGATATTTAGGAGTGGCTGGTCCAGGTGATATTTAGAGGTGGCTGGTCCAGGTGATATTTAGAGAGTGGCTGGTCCAGGTGATATTTAAAGGTGGCTGGTCCAGGTGATATTTAGAGGTGGCTGGTCCAGGTGATATTTAGGAGTGGCTGGTCCAGGTGATATTTAGGAGTGGCTGGTCCAGGTGATATTTAGAGGTGGCTGGTCCAGGTGATATTTAGAGGTGGCTGGTCCAGGTGATATTTAGGAGTGGCTGGTCCAGGTGATATTTAGAGGTGGCTGGTCCAGGTGATATTTAGAGGTGGCTGGTCCAGGTGATATTTAGGAGTGGCTGGTCCAGGTGATATTTAGAGTGGCTGGTCCAGGTGATATTTAGAGGTGGCTGGTCCAGGTGATATCCAGGTTAGAGTGGCTGGTCCAGGTGATATTTAGAGGTGGCTGGTCCAGGTGATATTTAGAGGTGGCTGGTCCAGGTGATATTTAGAGGTGGCTGGTCCAGGTGATATTTAGAGGTGGCTGGTCCAGGTGATATTTAGGAGTGGCTGGTCCAGGTGATATTTAGGAGTGGCTGGTCCAGGTGATATTTAGAGGTGGCTGGTCCAGGTGATATTTAGGCCCAGGTGATGTTTAGGAGTGGCTGGCCCAGGTGATATTTAGGAGTGGCTGGCCCAGGTGATATTTAGGAGTGGCTGGCCCAGGTGATATTTAGGAGTGGCTGGCCCAGGTGATATTTAGGAGTGGCTGGCCCAGGTGATATTTAGGAGTGGCTGGTCCAGGTGATATTTAGAGGTGACTGGCCCAGGTGATATTTAGGAGTGGCTGGCCCAGGTGATATTTAGGAGTGGCTGGCCCAGTGCTCTAGTTGAGCTTGAGAGATGTATGAGAGAACTACATTTCACATCAGCTGAGGTGCGATTTTGAGCGCAACCTATGTAAGTGTGAAGGAAGACAGATTTTTTGTTTTGCTCCATATTCTTTTTTTACGCCTTCTCCTAAATTGTTGTGGGTTTTTATTTTAATGTGTCTTTTCGGAGGCAAACCTAGTGGGCATCCATGGTGGGTGCCTTTCAGAGCCTCATTTTAAAACCTTTCTTTTTTTGGGGGGGAGGGGGTATTGTAAGTGATTTTCTTTTGTTAATTCCCTTTGGAGTGAGTGACATTTTTGAGCTTGTCTTGTGGGAACGTAACAGGTTCCAATAACTCCATCCCACCAAAACAGGCTGGAGATTTTTCGTCTGCCTTTTCAAACAGCTCTCACACTAACTACAAGGGCAGAATCATAATTTTTTAACAGTTTCACAAGTTTCACAGTATTTATTACAACGTCATAGTGTGGAAATATAAATGAAAACACATGAAAAATGATTTGACTTTGCACTGGACCTTTAAGTCCATAAATGTGTTAAAGATGTTTCTAAAAACAGTAACAGAATGATTGTCTCAGCACTACCAAGATAGCCAGAGGAATTTACAGGATTTTAGGAATTCCAAGCACACATTATTTCAAAGAGAAAAATGTGGCCGTGATGAATGTTCTGTAAAAATCTGTGTCCCAAATGGCACCCTATTCCCTATATAGTGCACTACTTTTGACCAGGGCCCCATAGGACTTAGGTCAAACGTAGTGCACTATATAGGGAACACGGTGCCATTTGGGAGGCAGTTAATGGCTGCGAAGTCTATTTTTCAGTGGCTTATTTAATGATGCCAAGAAGTTATCACAAGTGTGTCAGGTACACAGTAGAGAGAGGAGACAGTGTTACCTCCCAAGGCAGCGGCAGCGAGTTTCATTTCCTAGCTTTAAAATGAACGACTGACTATCTAATTGAACTCTCTGTTCTGCTCAAGCTTTGAACAATGAATACACTTCTTGGCTCCGTTTCCGTAAAGCAAGCCAATAGATATGGCTTTAGAGTTTATAGTTGCCCACAGGGATTTCATTATCTTTTTCTATGGTAGATGTCTGACTTTAGATGTGGAATCTGGGATGTTTTACTGCACTTCCTGCCAAATTCACTATAAAAGTGACAATGTATTGGGCCTTCTGAGTGGCACAGTGGTCTAAGGCACTGCATTGCAGTGCTAGAGGAGTGCGTCACTACGGACCTTGGTTCGATCCCAGGCTGTATCACAACCGGTTGTGATATTGAGTCCCATAGGGGGGAGCCCAGCCGATCCGGGTTAGGGGAGGGTTTGGTCGGGGGGGGATCTTTAAATCGCGCTCTAGCGACTCCTTGTGGTGGGCTGTGGGCCTACAAGCTGATCTCGGTTGTCAGTTGAACGGAGGACAGAGGACTCGACCCAACGCCAAGCCCATTTGGGGAGTTGCAGCGATAAAACAATATTGAAATTGGGGGAGAAAAATAAAAAATAAAAATTAAAGACTAAACAAAAATAAAAAATGGTTATGTATATCATTAAAATATGAGAAAAACGCTGACTTGGAGGGAAGTTTGTGATGCTTCAACACGATAACGTCACATAGAAAGGTCCACTCATAATAATAAATGATCAGGTTTATTCCATTAAGGACAAATGTCTTCATCAGTGTCATAGATTAATCACTCATAATAAATCACCCTGTAAATAAAGCTACCTGGTGAACAGAGGGTATTTTTCCCCATATATTTGAGACCACATGCACAGGTGTGCATAACATGGACAGGTGCGCATAACATGGACAGGTGCGCATAACATGGACAGGTGAGCATAACATGGACAGGTGAGCATAACATGGACAGGTGAGCATAACATGGACAGGAGCATAACATGGACAGGTGAGCATAACATGGACAGGTGAGCATAACATGGACAGGAGAATAACATGGACAGGTGAGCATAACATGGACAGGAGAATAACATGGACAGGTGTGCATAACATGGACAGGTGAGCATAACATGGACAGGTGAGCATAACATGGACAGGTGAGCATAACATGGATAGGTGGGCATAACATGGACAGGTGCATAACATGGACAGGTGAGCATAACATGGACAGGTGAGCATAACATGGACAGGTGAGCATAACATGGACAGGAGAATAACATGGACAGGTGAGCATAACATGGACAGGAGCATATCATGGACAGGTGAGCATAACATGGACAGGTGAGCATAACATGGACAGGTGAGCATAACATGGACAGGTGAGCATAACATGGACAGGAGAATAACATGGACAGGTGAGCATAACATGGACAGGAGAATATCATGGACAGGTGAGCATAACATGGACAGGTGAGCATAACATGGACAGGAGAATAACATGGACAGGTGAGCATAACATGGACAGGAGCATATCATGGACAGGTGAGCATAACATGGACAGGTGAGCATAACATGGACAGGTGAGCATAACATGGACAGGTGAGCATAACATGGACAGGTGAGCATATCATGGACAGGTGAGCATATAGATGGCAATCGTGTGTGGAGGTAAGTGGTCAGATTTGGTCAAAGTACTAGACTGAGCGCAGTGGAAAGCTTCCTGGTGTGGAGGTAA
The DNA here is from genome assembly GCF_023373465.1 of Oncorhynchus keta. Taxonomy (NCBI): domain Eukaryota; kingdom Metazoa; phylum Chordata; class Actinopteri; order Salmoniformes; family Salmonidae; genus Oncorhynchus; species Oncorhynchus keta. The sequence continues at coordinate 4,136,562 of NC_068430.1, read as the reverse complement.
GTGGTCAGATTTGGTCAAAGTACTAGACTGAGCGCAGTGGAAAGCTTCCTGGTGTGGAAAAGTGGTCTGATGACTTAAGCTCTCTGCTGTGGAGGCAATATGTTGTTTCACAACCTCCTGGCTGGGCCGCAGTGGAGCTTCCTGCTGTGGAGGTAAGTGGCATAGAACTGGGAATGAGGGCTCCTAATACGAGGCTTTTAATGGGAATGAGGGCATAGGTAACGAGGCATAGAACTGGGAATGACGGGCTATGACTTAAACGAGGCATAGAACTGGGAATGAGGGCTATAGGTAACGAGGCATAGAACTGGGAATGAGGGCTGTAGGTAACGAGGCATAGAACTGGGAATGAGGGCTATAGGTAACGAGGCATAGAACTGGGAATGAGGGCTGTAGGTAACGAGGCATAGAACTGGGAATGAGGGCTATAGGTAACGAGGCATAGAACTGGGAATGAGGGCTATAGGTAACGAGGCATAGAACTGGGAATGAGGGCTGTAGGTAACGAGGCATAGAACTGGGAATGAGGGCTGTAGGCATAGAACTGGGAATGAGGGCTATAGGTAACGAGGCATAGAACTGGGAATGAGGGCTATAGGTAACGAGGCATAGAACTGGGAATGAGGGCTATAGGTAACGAGGCATAGAACTGGGAATGAGGGTTATAGGTAACGAGGCATAGAACTGGGAATGAGGGCTGTAGGTAACGAGGCATAGAACTGGGAATGAGGGCTATAGGTAACGAGGCATAGAACTGGGAATGAGGGCTATAGGTAACGAGGCATAGAACTGGGAATGAGGGTTATAGGTAACGAGGCATAGAACTGGGAATGAGGGCTGTAGGTAACGAGGCATAGAACTGGGAATGAGGGCTATAGGTAACGAGGCATAGAACTGGGAATGAGGGCTATAGGTAACGAGGCATAGAACTGGGAATGAGGGCTGTAGGTAACGAGGCATAGAACTGGGAATGAGGGCTATAGGTAACGAGGCATAGAACTGGGAATGAGGGCTATAGGTAACGAGGCATAGAACTGGGAATGAGGGCTATAGGTAACGAGGCATAGAACTGGGAATGAGGGCTATAGGTAACGAGGCATAGAACTGGGAATGAGGGCTATAGGTAACGAGGCATAGAACTGGGAATGAGGGCTATAGGTAACGAGGCATAGAACTGGGAATGAGGGCTATAGGTAACGAGGCATAGAACTGGGAATGAGGGCTATAGGTAACGAGGCATAGAACTGGGAATGAGGGCTATAGGTAACGAGGCATAGAACTGGGAATGAGGGCTGTAGGTAACGAGGCATAGAACTGGGAATGAGGGCTATAGGTAACGAGGCATAGAACTGGGAATGAGGTCCTGTAGGTAACGAGGCATAGAACTGGGAATGAGGGCTGTAGGTAACGAGGCATAGAACTGGGAATGAGGGCTGTAGGCATAGAACTGGGAATGAGGGCTGTAGGTAACGAGGCATATGAGGGCATGAGGGCTATAGGTAACGAGGCATAGAACTGGGAATGAGGGCTATAGGTAACGAGGCATAGAACTGGGAATGAGGGCTATAGGTAACGAGGCATAGAACTGGGAATGAGGGCTATAGGTAACGAGGCATAGAACTGGGAATGAGGGCTATAGGTAACGAGGCATAGAACTGGGAATGAGAGCTATAGGTAACGAGGCATAGAACTGGGAATGAGGGCTATAGGTAACGAGGCATAGAACTGGGAATGAGGGCTATAGGTAACGAGGCATAGAACTGGGAATGAGAGCTATAGGTAACGAGGCATAGAACTGGGAATGAGGGCTGTAGGTAACGAGGCATAGAACTGGGAATGAGGGCTGTAGGTAACGAGGCATAGAACTGGGAATGAGGGCTATAGGTAACGAGGCATAGAACTGGGAATGAGGGCTATAGGTAACGAGGCATAGAACTGGGAATGAGGGCTATAGGTAACGAGGCATAGAACTGGGAATGAGGGCTATAGGTAACGAGGCATAGAACTGGGAATGAGGGCTATAGGTAACGAGGCATAGAACTGGGAATGAGGGCTATAGGTAACGAGGCATAGAACTGGGAATGAGGGCTGTAGGTAACGAGGCATAGAACTGGGAATGAGGGCTATAGGTAACGAGGCATAGAACTGGGAATGAGGGCTGTTAACGAGGCATAGAACTGGGAATGATGGTAACGAGGCATAGAACTGGGAAAGGGCTATAGGTAACGAGGCATATATGGGAATTTTCACGAGGCATAGATATTCTGGGTGTTGGGCTATACTACACATATGGGAATGATTGTTATGAGTGCCCCTCCCATTGAGGGTGTCGAGGCATAGAACTGGGCATTAGGGCTTGGTTCACGAGGCATAGAACTGGGAACACTTTTTCTTTCATAGAACTCACCAACATTTAAAGGCTAGACTCTGTTCAAATAAATGGTTATTGGTCACATACAATGGGAAGCAGACTTTATAGGTAACGAGGCATAGAACTGGGAACGAGGGTTATAGGTAAAATGTTAGGCATAGAACTGGGAATATTTAACAGGATGTTATTGGTCCATATTTAACAGATGTTATTGAAGTCCATATTTAATCAATGTTTGATGTTTTTGGTCAACATATTTAACAGATTTTATTGGTCCATATTTAACTGATGTTATTGAACTCCATATTTAACAGATGTTATTGGTCCATATTTAACAGATGTTATTGGTTCCATATTTAACAGATGTTATTTCCATTTTTAACAACATTTAAAGCTCCATATTTAATAAAATGTTATTGGTCACATACACATTTTAGCAGACTTTATTGGTCCATATTTAACTGATGTTATTGGTCACGTACACATTTTAGCAAATGTTATTGGTCCATATTTAACAGATGTTATTGGTCACATACACATATTTAACAGATGTTATTGGTCACATACACATATTTAACAGATGTTATTGGTCACATACACATATTTAACAGACGTTATTGGTCACATACACATTTTAACAGATGTTATTGGTCCATATTTAACAGACGTTATTGCGGGTGTAGCGAAATGTGTTTCTAGCTCCAGCAGTGCAGTAGTATCTAGCAGTTCACAAAAATATACACAAATATAAATGTCAAATAATGGATTTAAGAAATATATAAACATTAGGACAAGCAATGTTGGAATAAAATAGAATCATATAATTTACAGTTGAATTCGGGAAGTTTACATACACCTCAGCCAAATACATTTACTTTCAGTTTTTCACAATTCCTGACATTTAATCCGAGTAAGAATTCCCTGTCTTAGGTCAGTTAGGATCACCACTTTATTTTAAGAATGTGAAATGTCAGAATAATAGTGGAGATAATGATTTATTTCAGCTTTTATTTCTTTCATCACATTCCCAGTGGGTCAGAAGTTTACATAAACTCAATTAGTATTTGGTCGCATTACCTTTAAATTGTTTAACTTTGGTCAAATGTTTCGGGTAGCGTTCCACAAGCTTCCCACAGTAAGTTGGGTGAATTTTGGCCCATTCCTCCTGACAGAGCTGGTGTAACTGAGTCAGGTTGGTAGGCCTCCTGGCACACACACACACTTTTTCAGTTCTGCCCATAATTCTCCTATAGGATCCTATAGAAGAATTGTGGGCAGGGCTTTGTGATGGCCACTCCAATACCTTGACTTTGATGTCCTTAAGCCAATTTGCCACAACTTTGGAAGTATGCTTGGGGTCTGTAACGCTTCTCCTCTTCGTCTTCCTTTTCCCATGAAGTCAAGCAAAGAGGCAGTGACGTTGAAATTAGGCCTTGAAACACATCCTCAGGTACACCTCTAATTGACTCAAATGATGTCAATTAGCCTATCAGAAGCTTCTAAAGCCATGACATAATTTCTGCAATTTTCCAAACTGTTTAAAGGCACAGTAAACTAAGTAGATGTGCTAACTGAATTGCCAAAACTATAGTTTGTTCACAAGAAATTTGTGGAGTGGTTGAAAAACGAATTTTATTGACTCCAACCAAAGTTTATGTAAACTTCCGACTTCAACTGTACATATGTAACAGTATAACTTTAGACAGTCCCCTCGCCCATACCCGGGCGAGAACCAGGGACCCTCTGCACACATCAACAACAGTCACCCACGAAGCATCATTACCCATCGCTCCACAAAAGCCACGGCCCTTGCAGAGCAAGGGGAACTACTACTTCAAGGTCTCAGAGCAAGTGACGTCACCGATTGAAACGCTATTTAGCGCGAACCACCGCTAACTAAGCTAGCTGTTTCACATCCATTACATAAACATTATTAAAGTGGGAAGTGATTCAATGATATGTATATAGGGCAGCAGCAGCCCCTGTGTTGAGGATCAGCCAAGTGGAGGTGTTTTCAATACCTTCCCCACCTGGTGGGTGGCCGTCAGGAAGTCCAGGACGCTGTTGCACAGGGCGGGGTTCAGACCCAGGGCCCCGAGGTTACTGTGGTGTTGAAGACTCAGCTGTAGTCAATGAAAATCATTCTTACATAGGTCTTCCTCTTGTCCAGATGGGATAGGGCAGTGTGATGGCGATTGCGGAAAGCAAATTGAAGTGGGTCTGGGTGTTTGGTAAGGTAGATGTGATAGGGTCCTTAACTAGACTCTCAAAGTACTTCAAGATGACAGAAGTGAGTGCTACAGGGCGGTAGTCATTTAGTTCAGTTACCTTTGCTTTCCTGGGTAGAGAAACGATGGTGGACATATTGAAGCAAGTGTACAGCAGCCTGGATAGGGATACATTGAATATATCTGTAAACACTCTTGCCAGCTGGTCTGCGCATGCTCTGAGGACGCTGCTAGGAAATGCCGTCTGGGCCAACAGCGTTGCGAGGGTTAACATGCTTAAATGTCTTACTCACATCGACCACGGAGAACGAGAGCCCACAGTCCTTGGGAGCAGGCCGCCTCGGTGGTACCGTGTAATCCTCAAAGCGGGCGAAGAAGGTGTTTAGCTTGTCCGGGAGGAAGACATTGGTGTCTGCGACGTGGCTGGTTTTCCCTTTATAATACGTGATTGTCTGTGGACCCTGCCACATTCGTCTCCTGTCTGAGCCGCTGAATTGCGACTCCACTTTGTCTCTGCACTGCATGTTAGATTGCCTTACAGAGGGAATAACTACACTGTTTGTATTCAACCATATTCCCAGTCACCTTGCCATGGTTAAAAGAAGTGCTTTCCGTTTTGATGAATGCTGCCATCTATCCACAGTTTCTGGTTTGGGTTTTAATAGTCACAGTTTGAACAACATCCCTTGTATACATTCAGATGAACTCAGTCACTGGGTCCATGTATACATCAATATTATTCTCAGAAGCTACTCAGAATGTATCCCAGTCCCCATGATCAAAACAATCTTGAAGCATGGATTCTGATTGAGTCACTGGCTTACTGGGGCTCTCTCATACCGTCCCTGGGAGGGGTGCGTCACCTGAGTGGGTTGAGTCACTGATGTGATCATCCTGTCTGGGTTGGCACCCTTGGGTTGTGCCGTGGTGGAGATCTTTGTGGCCTATACTCAGCCTTGTCTCAGGATGGTAAGTTGGTGGTTGAAGATATCCCTCTAGTGGTGTGGGGGCTGTGCTTTGGCAAAGTGGGTGGGGTTATATCCTTCCTGTTTGGCCCTGTCCGGTGGTGTCCTCGGATGGGGCCACAGTGTCCCCTGACCCCTCCTGCCTCAGCCTCCAGTATTTATGCTGCAGTAGTTTATGTGTCGGGGGGCTAGGGTCAGTTTGTTATATCTGGAGTACTTCTCCTGTCCTATTCGGTGTCCTGTGTGAATTTAAGTGTGCTCTCTCTAATTCTCTCTTTCTCTCTTCCTTTCTCTCTTTCGGAGGACCTGAGCCCTAGGACCATGCCTCAGGACTACCTGACATGATGACTCCTTGCTGTCCCCAGTCCACCACAGTTTCAACTGTTCTGCCTTATTATTATTGGACCATGCTGGTCATTTATGAACATTTGAACATCTTGGCCATGTTCTGTTATAATCTCCACCCGGCACAGCCAGAAGGGGACTGGCCACCCCACATAGCCTGGTTCCTCTCTAGGTTTCTTCCTAGGTTTTGGCCCTTCTAGGGAGTTTTTCCTAGCCACCGTGCTTCTACACCTGCATTGCTTGCTGTTTGGGGGTTTTAGGCTCGGTTTCTGTACAGCACTTTGAGATGAGCTGATATACGAAGGGCTATATAAATACAATGATTTGATTTGATTTGTTTGGACAGACTAGCGTTGAATTGACCTTTGCGCGGGTACTTCCTGTTTGAGTTTCTGCCTATATGATGGGAGGAGCAAAATGGAGTCAGGATCTGATTTTCCGAAGCGAGGGCGGCGGAGGGCCTTTTGTTGGGGAATTTCAAAAGGGGGAGTAGCAGTGATTCATCTATGACACTGATAATACCCATGTGGCTGAAATGTTTCTTTAAGGGAGCAAACCTGATTATTTATTATGAAGTGAGTGCGGACCATACCTTTGTTCTACGTATAGAGATCAACAGTGCAAAAACAACATGCAACAATTCCAAAGATTTAACTGAGTAACAGTTCATATAAGGAAATCAGTCAAAATTGAAATACATTCATTAGGCCCTAATCTATCGATTTTCACTTGACTAGGCAGGGGTGCAGCCATGGTTGGGTGTGGGAGGGCATAAGCCCACCCACTTGGGAGCCAGTTCCACCCACTGGAGGCTGGTCCCAGACAATCCCATCAGGCGAAGAAGCTGGATGTGGAGATCCTGGGTTGCCGCGGTTACACGTGGTCTGCAGTTGTGAGGCCAGTTTGACCTACTGCCAAATTCTCTACAATGACGTTGGAGGCGGAGTGGCCTTTTATTGTCCCCAGCACAAGGTGCACCTGTGTAATGATGATGCCGTTTAATCATCTTCTTGATATGTCGCACCTGTCAGGTGGATGTATTATCTTGGCAAAGGAAAAATTCTCACTAACAGGAATGTAAACACATTTGTGCACAGCATTTGAATATAGGTGACATTTCTGGGGATCTTTTATTTCAGCTCATGAAACCAACACTTTGTTGCGTTTATATTTTTGCTCCGTGTATAATTATTAACCACAAGAGCAGGATACACTCCTTAGACAGGCTACCTGCTGTGGAACAGAATAGAACCGCTGCTTTTTCCTTTAATTAACCACTTTGCATGAAGCCATTGAAAGAGAAAAGAGAGGACGATGGCAATCTTTGAAGGACTTGATATCCTCTTTGATCCAATGATTAATGTTTGTGAATGCCCTTGTATGTGACGTTTAGGTTTGCTCCTTGAACTCAACATTTCTGCTCAGATTCCCAACACTATCTATCTATCTATCTATCTATCTATCTATCTATCTATCTATCTATCTATCTATCTATCTATCTATCTATCTATCTATCTATCTATCTATCTATCTATCTATCTATCTATCTATCTATCTATCTATCTATCTATCTAATATATTTAGCAACTTTCCAGAAAGAAAAGTCTATATTGAGATGTATGAACATTGTCTTAGCAGGTGGTACATCTACAGTAGGGGAGGGGGGCGGGGGGGGGGGGGCATTATTAATCAAGTCAATCAATAAAATTACTTTTTCAAAACCCTTTTTTGCATGAGCAGGTGTCACAAAGTGCTATAGAGAAACCCAGCCTAAAACCCCAACCAGCAAGCAAACTAGATGTAGAAGCGCGGTGGCTAGGAAAAAACTTCCTAGAAAGGCAGGAACCTAGGAATAAACTTAGAGAGGAACCAGGCTCCGAGGAGTGGGCCAGTCCTCTTCTGGCTGTGCCGGGTGGAGAGGAACCAGGCTCCGAGGAGTGGGCCAGTCCTCTTCTGGCTGTGCCGGGTGGAGATTACAAGAGTACATGGCCATTTAATGACCAATTGTTCTCCAAGATGTTCAAAAGTTCATAGATGACCAGCAGGGTAAAATAATAATCAGTGGTTGTAGAGGGTGCAACAGGTCAGTACCTCAGGAGTAAATGTCAGTTTGCTTTTCATAGCCATTAATTCAGAGGTTGAGACAGGAGGTCCGGCTTCCTAGCAGGGTTATTACCCTGCTTTCACCTGTTCTCCTGCTTCCTGGTGGGGTTATTATCCTGTTTTCACCAGTTCTCCTGCTTCCTGGTGGGGTTATTATCCTGTTTTCACCTGTTCTCCTGCTTCCTGGTGGGGTTATTATCCTGTTTTCACCTGTTCTCCTGCTTCCTGGTGGGGTTATTATCATGTTTTCACCTGTTCTCCTGCTTCCTGGTGGGGTTATTATCCTGTTTTCACCAGTTCTCCTGCTTCCTGGTGGGGTTATTATCCTGTTTTCACCTGTTCTCCTGCTTCCTGGTGGGGTTATTATCCTGTTTTCACCAGTTCTCCTGCTTCCTGGTGGGGTTATTATCCTGTTTTTACCTGTTCTCCTGCTTCCTGGTGGGGTTATTATCCTGTTTTCACCTTCTCCAGCTTCCTGGTGGGGTTATTATCTTGTTTTCACCTGTTCTCCTGCTTCCTGGTGGGGTTATTATCCTGTTTTCACCAGTTCTCCTGCTTCCTGGTGGGGTTTTACTTGTTTTCACCTGTTTCTGCTTCCTGGTGGGGTTATTATCCTGTTTTTACCTGTTCTCCTGCTTCCTGGTGGGGTTATTATCCTGTTTTCACCAGTTCTCCTGCTTCCTGGTGGGGTTATTATCCTGTTTCCACCTGTTCTCCTGCTTCCTGGTGGGGTTATTATCCTGTTTTCACCTGTTCTCCTGCTTCCTGGTGGGGTTATTATCCTGTTTTTACCTGTTCTCCTGCTTCCTGGTGGGGTTATTATCCTGTTTTTACCTGTTCTCCTGCTTCCTGGTGGGGTTAAACCAGTTCTCCTGCTTCTGGTGGGGTTATTATCCTGATGTTAATATCCTGTTTCCACCTGTTCTCCTGCTTCCTGGTGGGGTTATTATGTATTCATCTGTTCTCCTGCTTCCTGGTGGGGTTATTATCCTGTTTTCACCAGTACTCCTGCTTCCTGGTGAGTTAATGCATGTTTTCAGTAACTTCATCCTGTTTTATGGCTTCCAAAAGACCTGTTCTCCTGCTGGTGGGGTTATTATCCTGTTTTCACCTGTTCTCCTGCTTCCTGGTGGGGTTATTATCCTGTTTTCACCAGTTCTTCTGCTTCACGGTTATTATCCTGTTTTCATGTTCTCCTCTTAATGGTGTTATTATCTTGTTTTCACCATGTTCATCCTGCTTCCTGGTGGGGTTGTTATCCTGTTTTCAAACCTGTTCTCCTGCTTCCTGGTGGGGTTATCAGCAAAAATCATGTTTTCACCTGTTCTCCTGCTTCCTGGTGGGGTTATTATCCTGTTTCACCAGTACTCCTGCTTTGGGGTTATTATCCTGTTTTCACCTGTTCTCCTGCTTCCTGGTGGGGTTATTATCATGTTTTCACCTGTTCTCCTGCTTCCTGGTGGGGTTATTATCATGTTTTCACCTGTTCTCCTGCTTCAGCACATTTCTGTTTCCACCTATTTCCTGCTTCCTGGTGGGGTTATATCAAATGATTCTCCTGCTTCAGTTATTATCCTGTATTCACCTGTTCTCTGCTTCCTGGTCAGTTATTATCATGTTTTCACCTGTTCTCCTGCTTCCTGGTGGGGTTATTAGCACCCAACATGTCCTGCTTCCTGGTGGGGTTATTATCCTGTTTTCACCTGTTCTCCTGCTGGTGGGGTTATTATCATGTTTTCACCTGTTCTCCTGCTTCCTGGTGGGGTTATTATCATGTTTTCACCTGTACTCCTGCTTCCTGGTGGGGTTATTATCCTGTTTTACCTGTTCTCCTGCTTCCTGGTGGGGTTATTATCATGTTTTCACCTGTTCTCCTGCTTCCTGGTGGGGTTATTATCCTGTTTTCACCTGTTCTCCTGCTTCCTGGTGGGGTTATTATCATGTTTTCAGTTCTCCTGCTTCCTGGTGGGGTTATTATCATGTTTTCACCTGTTCTCCTGCTTCCTGGTGGGGTTATTATCCTGTTTTCACCTGTTCTCCTGCTTCCTGGTGGGGTTATCCTGTTTTCACCTGTTCTCCTGCTTCCTGGTGGGGTTATTATCCTGTTTTCAGTTCTCCTGCTTCCTGGTGGGGTTATTATCCTGTTTTCACCTGTTCTCCTGCTTCCTGGTGGGGTTATTATCATGTTTTCACCTGTTCTCCTGCTTCCTGGTGGGGTTATTATCCTGTTTTCACCTGTTCTCCTGCTTCCTGGTGGGGTTATTATCCTGTTTTCACCTGTTCTCCTGCTTCCTGGTGGGGTTATTATCCTGTTTTCACCTGTTCTCCTGCTTCCTGGTGGGGTTATTATCCTGTTTTCACCTGTTCTCCTGCTTCCTGGTGGGGTTATTATCATGTTTCACCTGTTCTCCTGCTTCCTGGTGGGGTTATTATCATGTTTTCACCTGTTCTCCTGCTTCCTGGTGTTATTATCATGTTTTACCTGTTCTCCTGCTTCCAGGTTATCCTGTTTTCACCTGTGCTTCCTGGTGGGGTTATTATCCTGTTTTCACCTGTTCTCCTGCTTCCTGGTGGGGTTATTATCCTGTTTTCAGTTCTCCTGCTTCCTTGGGTTATTATCATGTTTTCACCTGTTCTCCTGCTTCCTGGTGGGGTTAATCCTGTTTTCAGTTCTCCTGCTTCCTGGTGGGGTTATTATCCTGTTTTCACCAGTTCTCCTGCTTCCTGGTGGGGTTATTATCCTGTTTCCACCTGTTCTTAGCTTAGGTGGGGTTAATCCAGTTTCACCAGTTCTCCTGCTTCCTGGTGGGGTTATTATCCTGTTTTCACCAGTTCTCCAGCTTCCTTGGGGTTGTTATCCTGTTTTCACCTGTTCTCCTGCTTCCTGGTGGGGTTATTATCATGTTTTCACCAGTTCTCCTGCTTCCTGGTGGGGTTATTATCATGTTTTCACCTGTTCTCCTGCTTCCTGGTGGGGTTATTATCCTAACCTGTTCTCCTGCTTCCTGGTGGGGTTATTATCCTGTTTCCACCTGTTCTAGCTTTAGGTGGGCACTAACAGTTCTCCTGCTTCCTGGTGGGGTTATTATCATGTTTTCACCAGTTCTCCTGCTTCCTGGTGGGGTTATTATCATGTTTTCACCTATTCTCCTGCTTCCTGGTGGGGTTATTATCCTGTTTTCACCTGTTCTCCTGCTTCCTGGTGGGGTTATTATCCTGTTTTCACCTGTTCTCCTGCTTAGGTGGGGTTATTATCCTGTTTTCACCAGTTCTCCAGGTTATTACCATGTTTTCACCTGTTCTTCTGCTTCCTGGTGGGGTTATTATCCTGTTTTCACCATTTCTCCAGCTTCCTGGTGGGGTTATTACATGTTTTCACCTGTTCTTCTGCTTCCTGGTGGGGTTAATATCCTGTTTCCACCTGTTCCTGCTTCCTGGTGGGGTTATTATCCTGTTTTCAGGTGGGGTTATTATCCTGTTTTCACCTGTTCTCCTGCTTCTAATAGGTTAGTTTCACCTGTTCTCCTGCTTCCTGGTGATTACTGTTTTAACAGGTTATCCTGTTTTCACCTGTTCTCCTGCTTCCTGGTGGGGTTATTATCAGTTTTACCTGTTCTCCTGCTTCCTGGTGAACTAACAGGTTATCCTGTTTTCACCTGTTCTCCTGCTTAATGGTGGGGTTATTAACACCAGTTCTCCTGCTTTGGGTGAATCCTGTTTTCACCTGTTCTCCTGCTTTGGTGGGGTTATTATCCTGTTTTCACCAGGTTGCTTCCTGGTGGGGTTATTATCCTGTTTTCACCTGTTCTCCTGCTTAATGGTGGGGTTATTATCTTGTTTTCACTAGGTTCTCCTGCTTCCTGGTGGGGTTATTATCCGGTTTTCCCCTGTTCTAACAGGTTAGTTATTATCCTTACCTGTTCTCCTGCTTCCTGGTGGGGTTATTATCCTGTTTTCACCTGTTCTCCTGCTTTGGGGTTATTATCTTGTTTTCACCTGTTCTCCTGCTTCCTGGTGGGGTTATTATCTTGTTTTCACCTGTTCTCCTGCTTCCTGGTGGGGTTATTATCTTGTTTTCACCTGTTCTCCTGCTTCCTGGTGGGGTTATTATCCTGTTTTCACCTGTTCTCCTGCTTTGGTGGGGTTATTATCCTGTTTTCACCTGTTCTCCTGCTTCCTGGTGGGGTTATTTAGGTGCACTTAACACCTGTTCTCCTGCTTTGGTGGGGTTATTATCATGTTTTAACAGGTTTTCACCTGTTCTCCTGCTTCCTGGTGGGGTTATTGTTTTCACCTGTTCTCCTGCTTCCAGGTGGGGTTATTATCCTGTTTTTGTTCTCCTGCTTCCTGGTGGGGTTAACAGGTTCTCCTGCTTCCTGGTGGGGTTATTATCATGTTTTAACAGGTGGGGTTATTTAGTGTACTCCTGCTTCCTGGTGGGGTTATTATCCTGTTTTCACCTGTTCTCCTGCTTCCTGGTGGGGTTATTATCATGTTTTCACCTGTTCTCCTGCTTCCTGGTGGGGTTATTATCCTGTTTTCACCTGTTCTCCTGCTTCCTGGTGGGGTTATTATCCTATTCTCCTGCTTCCTGGTGGGGTTATTATCATGTTTTCACCTGTTCTCCTGCTTCCTGGTGGGGTTATTATCCTGTTTTCACCTGTTCTCCTGCTTCCTGGTGGGGTTATTATCCTGTTTTCACCTGTTCTCCTGCTTCCTGGTGGGGTTATTATCCTGTTTTCACCTGTTCTCCTGCTTCCTGGTGGGGTTATTATCCTGTTTTCACCTGTTCTCCTGCTTCCTGGTGGGGTTATTATCCTGTTTTCACCTGTTCTCCTGCTTCCTGGTGGGGTTATTATCATGTTTTCACCAGTTCTCCTGCTTCCTGGTGGGGTTGTTATCCTGTTTCCAAACCTGTTCTCCTGCTTCCTGGTGGGGTTATTAGCCTGTTTCCACCTGTTCTCCTGCTTCCTGGAGGGAATTATCCTGTTTTCACCTGTTCTCCTGCTTCCTGGTGGGGTTATTAACCTGTTTTGTGTTCTCCTGCTTCCTGGAGAAGCCTGTTTTCACCAAACATGTTTTCACCTATTCTCCTGTTCCTGGTGGGGTTATTATCCTGTTTTCACCTGTTCTCCTGCTTCCTGGTGGGGTTATTATCCTGTTTTCACCTGTTCTCTGCTTCCTGGTGGTTATTATCCTGTTTTCACCTGTTCTCCTGCTTCCAAATCTGTTCTCCTGCTTCCTGTATCCTGTTTCTGTTGCTTCCTGGAGTTATTAAGCTGCTTCCAAATTATCCTGTTTTCACCTGTTCTTCTGTTCTGGTTATTAGTTCTCCTGCTTCCAAACACCTGTTCTCCTGCTTCCTGGTGGGGTTATTATCCTGTTTTCACCTGTTCTCCTGCTTCCTGGTGGGGTTATTATCCTGTTTTCACCTGTTCTCCTGCTTCCTGGTGGGGTTATTATCCTGTTTTCACCAGTTCTGCTTCCTGGTGGGGTTATTAGTTTTCACCAGTTCTCCAAACACCTTGTATCCTGTTCTGTTCTCCTGCTTCCTGGTGGGGTTATTATCCTGTTTTCACCAGTTCTCCTGCTTCCTGGTGGGGTTATTATCCTGTTTTCACCAGTTCTCCTGCTTCCTGGTGGGGCTGTGATATGATATCCTCTCTCTCTTTTACTCTCTGTTTCTCTCTCTCTTTCGCTCGCTTGCTCTCTTTCTCTCTCTCCTCCACATTCTCCGTCTGAAAATGTCTTTCTGCAGCTGCAAGCTGGAGATTGGTGAAATAACCCAGTCATTATGATGCTAATTATGATGTTAAATGAGAATGCATCAGTAACTCACTGTATGGCTCAAAAGACCAATGGCTGATCATCTTAGTACTTCCTCAACTGAATCACGGTGATGTCATGGTGTTCCACATGACATCCTGTGGTGGGTTTGGCTGCACAAAAATTGCAAAAGTGTTTTTTTGAAACAGGAATAATTAGGATAATTTGAGGCCACACAGTCAGCAAAAACATGATTAACTGCCATTTTTGTAAAGCAGCACATTTCATATTTGTAAGTTATAAATGATTTCAGATCAGTTCATCAGTTGGCATGTAGCTGTGTTACAGCATCCAAGAAGCATGTTCTGTCTGCACTCTGGTCTTCACTATAGTCACTATCACTATTTACAGCAGAGAATGTGCTCTGCCAAGTACAGGTTAAAGAGGCTGCAGCTGTGTAACATCTGATGGTCTACTACCCCGAACAGGTTAGTTTAGGTGAACTAACAGGTTAGTTTAGGTGAACTAACAGGTTAGTTTAGGTGCACTAACAGGTTAGTTTAGGTGAACTAACAGGTTAGTTTAGGTGCACTAACAGGTTAGTTTAGGTGCACTAACAGGTTAGTTTAGGTGCACTAACAGGTTAGTTTAGGTGCACTAATAGGTTAGTTTAGGTGAACTAACAGGTTAGTTTAGGTGAACTAACAGGTTAGTTTAGGTGCACTAACAGGTTAGTTTAGGTGAACTAACAGGTTAGTTTAGGTGCACTAACAGGTTAGTTTAGGTGAACTAACAGGTTAGTTTAGGTGAACTAACAGGTTAGTTTAGGTGAACTAACAGGTTAGTTTAGGTGAACTAACAGGTTAGTTTAGGTGAACTAACAGGTTAGTTTAGGTGCACTAACAGGCTTTCAGATCATCGTGAGTTAGCTTTGTAACAAAAGCTAGGGACCAGCCTGCTGTATCTGCACTGGAGAAGCCTCCAAACATCTTGTATCTGCACTGGAGAAGCCTCCAAACACCTTGTATCTGTTCTGGAGAAGCCTCCAAACACCTTGTATCTGTTCTGGAGAAGCCTCCAAACACCTTGTATCTGTTCTGGAGAAGCCTCCAAACACCTTGTATCTGTTCTGGAGAAGCCTCCAAACACCTTGTATCTGCACTGGAGAAGCCTCCAAACACCTTGTATCTGTTCTGGAGAAGCCTCCAAACACCTTGTATCTGTTCTGGAGAAGCCTCCAAACACCTTGTATCTGTTCTGGAGAAGCCTCCAAACACCTTGTATCTGTTCTGGAGAAGCCTCCAAACACCTTGTATCTGTTCTGGAGAAGCCTCCAAACATCTTGTATCTGTTCTGGAGAAGCCTCCAAACACCTTGTATCTGTTCTGGAGAAGCCTCCAAACACCTTGTATCTGTTCTGGAGAAGCCTCCAAACACCTTGTATCTGTTCTGGAGAAGCCTCCAAACACCTTGTATCTGTTCTGGAGAAGCCTCCAAACATCTTGTATCTGTTCTGGAGAAGCCTCCAAACATCTTGTATCTGCACTGGAGAAGCCTCCAAACACCTTGTATCTGTTCTGGAGAAGCCTCCAAACACCTTGTATCTGTTCTGGAGAAGCCTCCAAACACCTTGTATCTGTTCTGGAGAAGCCTCCAAACACCTTGTATCTGTTCTGGAGAAGCCTCCAAACATCTTGTATCTGTTCTGGAGAAGCCTCCAAACACCTTGTATCTGTTCTGGAGAAGCCTCCAAACACCTTGTATCTGTTCTGGAGAAGCCTCCAAACACCTTGTATCTGTTCTGGAGAAGCCTCCAAACACCTTGTATCTGTTCTGGAGAAGCCTCCAAACACCTTGTATCTGTTCTGGAGAAGCCTCCAAACATCTTGTATCTGCACTGGAGAAGCCTCCAAACACCTTGTATCTGTTCTGGAGAAGCCTCCAAACATCTTGTATCTGTTCTGGAGAAGCCTCCAAACACCTTGTATCTGTTCTGGAGAAGCCTCCAAACACCTTGTATCTGTTCTGGAGAAGCCTCCAAACATCTTGTATCTGTTCTGGAGAAGCCTCCAAACATCTTGTATCTGCACTGGAGAAGCCTCCAAACACCTTGTATCTGCACTGGAGAAGCCTCCAAACACCTTGTATCTGTTCTGGAGAAGCCTCCAAACACCTTGTATCTGTTCTGGAGAAGCCTCCAAACACCTTGTATCTGTTCTGGAGAAGCCTCCAAACACCTTGTATCTGTTCTGGAGAAGCCTCCAAACATCTTGTATCTGTTCTGGAGAAGCCTCCAAACATCTTGTATCTGTTCTGGAGAAGCCTCCAAACACCTTGTATCTGCACTGGAGAAGCCTCCAAACATCTTGTATCTGTTCTGTAGAAGCCTCCAAACATCTTCTTTCTATGGTCTCCACGTATTTTGAAACTGTACTGTAAATCTCCAAGCATATTGGCCTGTATCTGCACTCTTTATGTTTACTGGAGTCTCCAACCACCTTGGCCTTTATCTGCACCCTAGTCCTAAAACAGCATGTATCTGTAAACCAACATCATCAGCATTCATCAGGCTTCATCAAGATTTACCAAGCGGGTGTTGCAATTCTCCAGCCATGTCTAACATCTGTTTGCTTTACGAAGAGTGCGTGACCTCTAACACAAGACACAGTGGGAAAGGTCAACTGAAGGTAATGAAACAGGGAATTTATAATGACACAGTGGGAAAGGTCAACTGAAGGTAATGAAACAGGGAATTTATAATGACACAGTGGGAAAGGTCAACTGAAGGTAATGAAACAGGGAATTTATAATGACACAGTGGGAAATTTCCATTTTTTCATTGCTTTTCTATGATAATCATTTGGATTTCAAATTGGAATTTCAGTTTGTGTCCTGAATTTAATTGGAATTTATCCCAACCCTGACCGTAAGCAAACCTGTCCGTAGGAAAGAGGAGAGCCTGTCCGTAGGAAAGAGGAGAGCCTGTCCGTAGGAAAGAGGAGAGCCTTCCATTTTTTCAAAGAGGAGAGCCTGTCCGTAGGAAAGCCAGGAGAGCCTGTCCGTAGGAAAAGGAGAGCCTGTCCGTAGGAAAGAGGAGAGCCTGTCCGTAGGAAAGAGGAGAGCCTGTCCTGTCCGTAGGAAAGAGGAGAGCCTGTCCGTAGGAAAGAGGAGAGCCTGTCCGTAGGAAAGAGGAGAGCCTGTCCGTAGGAAAGAGGAGAGCCTGTCCGTAGGAAGGAAAGAGAGCCTGTCCGTAGGAAAGGGAGAGCCTGTCCGTAGGAAAGAGGAGAGCCTGTCCGTAGGGAAAGAGGAGAGCCTGTCCGTAGGAAAGAGGAGAGCCTGTCCGTAGGAAAGAGGAGAGCCTGTCCGTAGGAAGAGGAGAGCCTGTCCGTAGGAAAGAGGAGAGCCTGTCCGTAGGAGGAGAGCCTGTCCGTAGGAAAGAGGAGAGCCTGTCCGTAGGAAAGAGGAGAGCCTGTCCGTAGGAAAGAGGAGAGCCTGTCCGTAGGAAAAGGAGAGCCTGTC
This sequence comes from Oncorhynchus keta, assembly GCF_023373465.1. Lineage (NCBI taxonomy): Eukaryota > Metazoa > Chordata > Actinopteri > Salmoniformes > Salmonidae > Oncorhynchus > Oncorhynchus keta. The sequence goes on along the minus strand of NC_068430.1, from coordinate 4,119,265 downwards.
CGTAGGAAAGAGGAGAGCCTGTCCGTAGGAAAGAGGAGAGCCTGTCCGTAGGAAGAGGAGAGCCTGTCCGTAGGAAAGAGGAGAGCCTGTCCGTAGGAAAGAGGAGAGCCTGTCCGTAGGAAAGAGGAGAGCCTGTCCGTAGGAAAGAGGAGAGCCTGTCCGTAGGAAAGAGGAGAGCCTGTCCGTAGGAAAGAGGGAGAGCCTGTCCGTAGGAAAGAGGAGAGCCTGTCCGTAGGAAAGAGGAGAGCCTGTCCGTAGGAAAGAGGAGAGCCTGTCCGTAGGAAAGAGGAGAGCCTGTCCGTAGGAAAGAGGAGAGCCTGTCCGTAGGAAAGAGGAGAGCCTGTCCGTAGGAAAGAGGAGAGCCTGTCCGTAGGAAAGAGGAGGAAAGAGGAGCCTGTCCGTAGGAAAGAGGAGAGCCTGTCCGTAGGAAAGAGGAGAGCCTGTCCGTAGGAAAGAGGAGAGGAGAAGTAGAAAGAGGAGAGCCTGTCCGTAGGAAAGAGGAGAGCCTGTCCGTAGGAAAGAGGAGAGCCTGTCCGTAGGAAAGAGGAGAGCCTGTCCGTAGGAAAGAGGAGAGCCTGTCCGTAGGAAAGAGGAGAGCCTGTCCGTAGGAAAGAGGAGAGCCTGTCCGTAGGAAAGAGGAGAGCCTGTCCGTAGGAAAGAGGAGAGCCTGTCCGTAGGAAAGAGGAGAGCCTGTCCGTAGGAAAGAGGAGAGCCTGTCCGTAGGAAAGAGGAGAGCCTGTCCGTAGGAAAGAGGAGAGCCTGTCCGTAGGAAAGAGGAGAGCCTGTCCGTAGGAAAGAGGAGAGCCTGTCCGTAGGAAAGAGGAGAGCCTGTCCGTAGGAAAGAGGAGAGCCTGTCCGTAGGAAAGAGGAGAGCCTGTCCGTAGGAAGAGGAGAGCCTGTCCGTAGGAAAGAGGAGAGCCTGTCCGTAGGAAAGAGGAGAGCCTGTCCGTAGGAAAGAGGAGAGCCTGCCTGTCCGTAGGAAAGAGGAGAGCCTGTCCGTAGAAAGAGGAGAGCCTGTCTGTAGGAAAAGGAGAGCCTGTCCGTAGGAAAGAGGAGAGCCTGTCCGTAGGAAAGAGGAGAGCCTGTCCGTAGGAAAGAGGAGAGCCTGTCCATAGAAAAGAGGAGAGCCTGTCCGTAGGAAAGAGGAGAGCCTGTCCGTAGGAAAGAGGAGAGCCTGTCCGTAGGAAAGAGGAGAGCCTGTGCTGCGAAGGCATGAACGTATGTCTCTAAGATAAATGGCTAGCTAGGTCCAGAAGCTAGGTCGCTACCTTAGTCTCCAGCATCTTGGAAGAATAGTTGTTTTGCTGTAGTTAAGGTAGTAGTTAAGGATATAGTAATGTAGTTAAGGTAGTAGTTAAGGATATAGTAATGTAGTTAAGCTAGTAGTTAAGGATATAGTAATGCAGTTAAGGTAGTAGTTAAGGATATAGTAATGTAGTTAATGTAGTAGTTAAGGATATAGTAATGTAGTTAAGGTAGTAGTTAAGGATATAGTAATGTAGTTAAGGTAGTAGTTAAGGATATAGTAATGTAGTTAAGGTAGTAGTTAAGGATATAGTAATGTAGTTAAGGTAGTAGTTAAGGATATAGTAATGTAGTTAAGGTAGTAGTTAAGGATATAGTAATGTAGTTAAGGTAGTAGTTAAGGATATAGTAATGTAGTTAATGTAGTAGTTAAGGATATAGTAATGTAGTTAAGGTAGTAAGTAGTTAAGGATATAGTAATGTAGTAATGTAGTTAAGGTAGTAGTTAAGGATATAGTAATGTAGTTAAGGTTCCAAGCTTCCAGAGAATTACAGGGAGATCTGCTTTTGTAATGCTCCCCTCTGAACAATGAAATACATTTATAACCAGAATGTATGATACTTTAGACAGACAGACAGACAGACAGACAGACAGACAGACAGACAGACAGAGAGAGAGGGGGGGGGGGTGCGCCGTTGCTCCAGAGAACAGAAACAACTATACATTCTTCGGCCTAAACATCAGAGCCACAGATAACTTATTGTGATCTGAGTGACAAGGCAAGAAGGGCATTCTACGCCATCAAAAGGAACATGCAATTTGACATAGCAATTAGGAGCTGGCTAAAAATACTTGAATCAGTTATAGAACCCATTGCCCTTCATGGTTTTTAGGTCTGGGGTCCGCTCACCAACCAAGAATTCACAAAATGGGACAAACACCACATTGAGACTGCATGCAGTATACAAAGTAAAACACCAAACAATTAGCGGAATTAGGCCGATACCCGCTAATTATCAAAATCTAGAAAAGAGACGATAAATTCTACAACCACCTAAAAGGTAGCAATTCCTAAACCTTCCATAACAAAGCCATCACCTACAGAGAGATGAACCTGCAGAAGAGTCCCCTAAGCAAGCTGGTCCTGAGGCTCTGTTCACAAACACAAACACACCCTACAGAGCCCCAGGACAGCAACACAATTAGACCCAACCAAATCATGAGAAAACAAAAAGAGAATTACTTGACAACTTGGAAAGAATTAACAAAAAAACTCAGCAAACTAGAATGCTATTTGGCCCTAAACAGAGAGTACACAGTGGCAGAATACCTGACGACTGTGACTGACCCAAACTTAAGGAAAGCTTTGACTATGTACAGACTCAGTGAGCATAGCCTTGCTATTGAGAAAGGCCGCCATAGGCCGACCTGGCTCTCAAGAGAAGACAGGCTTTGTGAGCTGCACTTCCTATCCTCCTGCCAAATGTATGACTATATTAGAGAGACATATTTCCCTCAGATTAAACAGATCCACAAAGAATTTGAAAGCAAACCCAATCTTGATAAACTCCTATATCTACTGGGTGAAATACCACAGTGTGACATCACAGCAGCAAGATGTGTGACCTGCAGCCTCAACAAAAGGGCAACCAGTGAAGACCACACACCATTAAAAATACAACCTATATTTACGTTTATTTATTTTGTACTTTAACTATTTGCATATCGTTACATGACAGTATATAGACATAATATGACATTTGAAATATCTATCTATTGTTTTGGAACTTCTGTGAGTGTAATGTTTACTGTTATTTTTTTAAAATTGTTTATTTCACTTTTGTTTATTATCTACTTCACTTGCTTTAGCAATGTTAACACATGTTTTTCCCATGCCAAGAATAGCCTGTAAATTGAAATTGAATTTAGAGAGAGAGAGACTCATCCAAACCAGCCAAACCATGGAGCAATGCTGCCATCTACTTGTGACTCATCTAACTACTGTTCTAAGTTTCAAGTTTTATTCGTCATACGTACAGGATACAGATGTTACATAGCGTCCAACGAAACACTTACAGGTTGCAGGTTCCTTCTCGACAATGCAGTATATAAATGTATCTCATATGTCCTTCCCTCCCAGTATCTCCTCAACAGCCTCTAACTTCTGATCAAGTCCTAGGGATACGTTTGGACAGGATGAGAACCCATGCAGTCTGACACATAGAGATCATTTTAAAAGTATTCTAATTTCCTAATTATCTGATATGACTCATGTTACACCTATCATATAGTCTAGTTATCACCAACCAGAGCTGCAGGGACATTTCTCTGTATGTCTACTGGTAGGTAAGGTTGATTAGACATCATTGGCACATCATTGGATGAATTGAACCACATCAACTTTGCGAGTGATTATAACGGTGTCATCATCTCATATCTCAAAGGTATTTGCTGTGTTACTGGCCCTTTAATTACCTGGAGTCGCCATAGTTACACATTTTTTTTTAAATATATATATTTTTTTAACTAGGCAAGTCAGTTAAGAACAAATCTTATTTCCAATGACAGGAACAGTGGGTTAACTGCCTGTGGGTTAACTGCCTGTGGGTTAACTGCCTTGTACCTTGTCAGCTCAGGGGTTTGAACTTGCAACCTTCCGGTTACTAGTCCAACACCACTAGGCTACCCCACATTCGGGAAGTAGCAAATTAATCGATAGCATGCCCAGTGCAAACATTTTGAGCTGTCTTTACAATAATAAAGTACCACACTATGTGTCATAATACCCATAAAACCTAGCAGCCAAACAGGGTTCCAATTGTTTTTCCATCATTTTATTTTTTTTATTTTACCTTTATTTAACCTTTATTTAACCAGGCAAGTCAGTTAAGAACACATTCTTATTTTCAAAGACGGCCTGGGAACAGTGGGTTAACTGCCTGTTCAGGGGCAGAATGACAGATTTGTACCTTGTCAGCTCGGGGGTTTGAACTCGCAACCTTCCGGTTACTAACGCTCTAACCGGTCCAACGCTCTTCCGGTCCAACGCTCTAACCACTAGGCTACGCTGCCGCCCCCCCACATAGGGATTTTTAGAAACCCCTAATATAAGGGATGTGTTCCGTGTAGGCTTTACCTTGGAGTGCAGTTTTGATTACTGTGTAAATCTCTCTAGGACAAGGTGACTTTTAGAAATATATTCACATGTATTTACACCCCAAACAAAGTAAATGCTAATTAGCTGCTAATGTGGCAATCATAAAAAACTACAAATTCCATGATGATCTGGATGATATTTCTGAATAGAGGTAAAGGTAAGAATCTCTGGATTAATTATCTAATGTTAGCTAAATGTAGTAATGATTAAATCAGCTACGCTTCCCCTCTTGGGGCGAGGTGGCAGAATTTTCACTTTTGGATAAATAGCATGCCCAATTTCAACTTCCTGCTACTCATGCCAAGAATATAAGATATGCATATTATTCATATATTTGGATAGAAAACACTCTGAAGTTTCTAAAACTGTTTGAATCATGTCTGTGAGTATAACATAACTTATGTAGCAGGCAAAACCCAGAGGATTAACTGTTCAGAATTATTTTGTTTTTGACTCTCTCTGTTTCCTGATTTGTTATTGCCAAGGGATATTTCTTAGCAACCTGTATTTCTTAGGAACCTGTTTTGAGTTCCTACCGCTTCCACTGGATGTCACCAGTCAGAATTTGGTTGAGGTTATTCCTTTGTGCAATGAAGAAGTAGGCCAACTAGGAACTGGGTACACTTTTGTGAGTTGCTCAAGATGTGAAAAGTAGCGCTGGTTTGTTTTCATTCCTGTATTGAACACAGATTGCCCCGTCTACAATTTGATCGATTATTAACGTTTAAAAATAGCTAAAGTTGTATTACAAAAGTAGTCTGAAATATTTTGGCAAAGTTTATAGGCAACTTTTGAAATATTTTGTAGTGACGTTGTGTTTTTTGTAAGCTGTTTTTTTCTGGATCAAACGCGCTTTATAAATGGACATTTTGGATATATATATGGACAGAATTAATCAAACAAAAGGACCAATTGTGATGTTTATGGGACATATTGGAGTGCCTACAAAAGAAGCTCGTCAAAGGTAATGCATGTTTTATATTTTATTTCAGCGTTTTGTGTAGCGCCTGCAGGGTTGAAATATGCTAACACCTTTGTTTGCTGCTGGTGCAGATGGTGAAAGCTATCAGATAATAGCTTCTTATGCTTTCACCGAAAAGCATTTTTCAAATCTGACATGTTGGCTGGATTCACAACGAGTGTAGCTTTAATTGAGTATCTTACATGTGTGATTTAATGAAAGTTGGAATTTTATTGTATTTATTTGATTCTGGTGCACTACATTTTCCCTGGCAATTGGCCAGTTGAGACATTTGCGTCCCGCCTATCCCTAACTATGGACAATTCTGTGCACTGTCTTGTGCACGTTTTAAATTGACACAATACCTGTTAGCAAAGGTGTCAGCTAGAGATTACTTCCAGGATGCTACTTTTCGGATGTGAGAATAAATAGAGCTGAATATATTGCTAAAAGTCACCTTGTCTAAGAGAGATTTACGTGGTTATCAAAATGTCACGCCAAAATGAATGATGGAAAAACGATTGGAACCATTTACCTATTTGACCGCTAGGTTTTATGGGTATTATGACACCTGCACTGCTGGGCTCTATTACTCTGTATGTAACCAAGGGGACAACAGTGAACACACAATGAGCTAGGACAGAGGCTCTTTAACAGCCCGGGACCCAAATTAGAAATCATGTTTTTTTCTGGGACCAAAGCTTATGAAAACATTCAACTATATGTAAATATTGGTACATTTCATTGCCCTTATGCCAGCCAAATGCAATATAGACAAATAACTATTGGGTGGTCCTTCTGTAGCTCAGTTGGTAGAGCATGGCGCTTGTAACGCCAGGGTAGTGGGTTCGATCCCTGGGACCACCCATACGTAGAATGTATGCACTGTAATGACTGTAAGTCGCTTTGGATAAAAGCGTCTGCTAAATGGCATATTATATTTATTACATTTAATGTAATAACATAAATAGCTATTCATGTTTATTTTCCTACATTAAAAACTCTTACATATCTGTCTTGCTTGGAACTCTTGCTGTTAAAATACAATAATTAATTTGCATTCTGAACTGGAATAAACTGATTGATCACATCACACAGATGCATAACAGAACACACACACACACACAGGCTCTGTTTTTGACAGTGCAACACTAAGTAACAGTACAGATGAAAAACAATCAGGCCTACTGTAATATATTACTGTAGAAATTAAAACAATCAGGCCTACTGTAATATATTACTGTAGAAATTAAAACAATCAGGCCTACTGTAATATATTACTGTAGAAATTAAAACAATCAGGCCTACTGTAATATATTACTGTAGAAATTAAAACAATCAGGCCTACTGTAATATATTACTGTAGAAATTAAAACAATCAGGCCTACTGTAATATATTACTGTAGAAATTAAAACAATCAGGCCTACTGTAATATATTACTGTAGAAATTAAAACAATCAGTCCTACTGTAATATATTACTTTAGAAATTAAAACAATCAGGCCTACTGTAATATATTACTGTAGAAATTAAAACAATCAGGCCTACTGTACATCTCACTGTAGAAATTATTGTTGAAAAGAAATCTAGGTTGGAACTGTTGCTGTCAAAATACAATACATGTGTATTCTGAATTGGAATGAACTGACTGATCACATCACACCGAAAACACACACACACACACACACACACACACACACACACACACACACACACACACACACACACACACACACACACACACACACACACACACACACACACACACACACACACACACAGTCCTAATGAGAGGTGTGTGGCTGGTTGAAGTTTTCAACAAGCATGTTTATTCTGGGCTTAGTATTGGACACTGCAACCCTGAGGTCGTGCTCACCTTGAGTCTGTTTCTATACTTGTTTTTAAAGTATGTCAGAGTTGAGAACCTTGACTGACATAGATGTGTGGTGCCAAACTGGATCAGAACATCTACCGCTTTCTCAGTCAGGCAGGAAACCACTTCCTGCTGTAGATAAACAACCCAGAAATGTGTGAGTGTTTACCTCAGAAAGCATCTTGCTACATTCCAATTTTTCCAGTTCAGAAAAAAAATCAATTTGAATCTGGTATCAGGATAAATATGACATTGAGTCACCGATTGTATACTATGTATTTTTTATTAGCTAAGCAATAAGTGGTAAATGCAATCTTCGTATATACGGGCTCTCTGTCCCAACTTGCAGGGCAAACAAAGACCTAACTTGTTCTTGACAAATATATTATAAATATACTCTGACAGAAATAGTTCCTGCTTCCGAGCCGGCCTGTCAGAGTAGAGACTGGGCGTGGTTTAGACTCACCCAGCCTATCGTTGATTGTTGTCGTACAAGCTGGTACCAGCCCCGCGGGCGCTCCAGTTGATAGATGTAAATGTTGCTGTGTCGAGTATCAACAAATGTGATGTTCTGGCTTGGTACAAAGTACTCCTCACATTTAGCCATTAGCAAAGTCAATGTCATGTTTGCCTCATATTGCTGAAAGATATTGTAACTGTCCAATGCATCCTCTCCAATAACATGCAGAAAAATAGACGTTTTCAATTTGTCATCATCTCCCCCTGCACCACTGGCTGCTAGGTAGATATTGAATCTCTGCTTGAAACGTTTCCAATTGTCAGATAGATTGTCTGTTAACTGCATAGGAGTAGGAGGACTAAGCCTATCCATGATGAACAGTGTCAACTTCTCTTACTTCAGTGTGTTGCTCATCAACTTGCTTGTCAACAGATTCTCTCGCAGCTGTCACTCTCGCTGCCGCGGCTCGTTGCCCTTGTTCTTGCAAGCTAGCATCTTCGACTACTCACGTCACTTGACTTGTGGTAGAATGTTCAATTTTCATCGTGGAATTTTGCAGAGTTCTTTTCTTCTTTTCTTCTTTTCTCTGTCTCATCATAGCGACTACCAATCTGACACCATGTGATGTTTGTTCCTTATATAACGACAAACCGGGGCATAGGTTTAACTACTTTTAATGAATGAACATATACTTCAGCTAGAAAACTCCTTGTTTAGCCGTGCAAGACATTCTTCAACCACCTGCCCCCCCCCCCCGCATAGCCTGCTGTGTAGTGTAGCCATACTTCCTCATCAGTATTTGTGTTATGGTTCTTAGATGTAGAATCCATACTTCCTCATCAGTATTTATGTGCTTATATTTCATTATGGTTCTTAGATGTCTAAATGTTATTAACACATAACAACACAGAAGCCATACTTCCTCATCACATATGTGTTAGATGTAGAATCCATACTTCCTCATCAGTATTTGTGTTATGGTTCTTAGATGTAGAAGCCATACTTCCTCATCAGTATTTGTGTTATGGTTCTTAGATGTAGAATCCATACTTCCTCATCAGTATTTGTGTTATGGTTCTTAGATGTAGAAGCCATACTTCCTCATCAGTATTTGTGTTATGGTTCTTAGATGTAGAAGCCATACTTCCTCATCAGTATTTGTGTTATGGTTCTTAGATGTAGAAGCCATATTTCCTATTTTATATTTATTTATTTAACGAGGCAAGTAAGTTATGAACACATTCTTATTTTCAATGTCGGCCAAGAAACAGTGTGTTAACTGTCTTGTTCAGGGGCAGAACAACAGATTTTTAACATTGTCTGGTCAGGGAATCAATCTCGAAATCTTTCAGTTATTGGACAAATATATATATATATATATATATACACTGCTCAAAAAAATAAAGGGAACACTTAAACAACACAATGTAACTCCAAGTCAATCACACTTCTGTGAAATCAAACTGTCCACTTAGGAAGCAACACTGATTGACAATATATTGCACATGCTGTTGTGCAAATGGAATAGACAACAGGTGGAAATTATAGGCAATTAGCAAGACACCCCCAATAAAGGAGTGGTTCTGCAGGTGGGGACCACAGACCACTTCTCAGTTCCTATGCTTCCTGGCTGATGTTTTGGTCACTTTTGAATGCTGGCGGTGCTTTCACTCTAGTTGTAGCATGAGATGGAGTCTACAACCTACACAAGTGGCTCAGGTAGTGCAGCTCATCCAGGATGGCACATCAATGCGAGCTGTGGCAAGAAGGTTTGCTGTGTCTGTCAGCGTAGTGTCCAGAGGATGTGGGTGCTACCAGGAGACAGGCCAGTACATCAGGAGACGTGGAGGAGGCCGTAGGAGGGCAACAGACTGGGTTTCTGTACAGCACTTTGAGATATCAGCTGATGTACGAAGGGGTATATAAATACATTTGATTTGATTTGATTTGATATGAGGGCCCGACATCCACAGGTGGAGGTTGTGCTTACAGCCCAACACCGTGCAGGACGTTTGGCATTTGCCAGAGAACAACAAGATTGGCAAATTCGCCACTGGTGCCCTGTGCTCCTCACAGATGAAAGCAGGTTAACACTGAGCACATGTGACAGACGTGACAGAGTCTGGAGACGCCGTGGAGAACGTTCTGCTGCCTGCAACATCCTCCAGCATGACCGGTTTGGCGGTGGGTCAGTCATGGTGTGGGGTGGCATTTCTTTGGGGGGCCGCACAGCCCTTCATGTGCTCGCCAGAGGTAGCCTGACTGCCATTAGGTACCGAGATGTGATCCTCAGACCCCTTGTGAGACCATATGCTGGTGCGGTTGGCCCTGGGTTCCTCCTAATGCAAGACAATGCTAGACCTCATGTGGCTGGAGTGTGTCAGCAGTTCCTGCAAGAGGAAGGCATTGATGCTATGGACTGGCCCGCCCGTTCCCCAGACCTGAATCCAATTGAGCACATCTGGGACATCATGTCTCGCTCCATCCACAAACGCCACGTTGCACCACAGACTGGCCAGGAGTTGGCGGATGCTTTAGTCCAGGTCTGGGAGGAGATCCCTCAGGAGACCATCTCATCAGGCGCATGCCCAGGCATTGTAGGGAGGTCATACAGGCACGTGGAGGCCACACACACTACTGAGCCTCATTTTGACTTGTTTTAAGGACATTACATCAAAGTTGGATCAGCCTGTAGTGTGGTTTTCCACTTCAATTTTGAGTGTGACTCCAAATCCAGACCTCCATGGGTTGATAAATTTGATTTCCATTGATAATTTTTGTGTGATTTTGTTGTCAGCACATTCAACTATGTAAAGAAAAAAAGTATTTAATAAGAATATTTCATTCATTCAGATCGAGGATGTGTTATTTTAGTGTTCCCTTTATTTTTTGGAGACATATATATTTACCCCAAAAAGATATGGAGGATTGGAAATGATGCAGACAATTACATCGATGGAAGCTTCAATCTATCCTCAATATTAAAGCTGATCCCCCTATAAAATAATAATAATAAAAGTCATTAGTCTCCCTGTTTGAATGAATTGAGGCAATGTCTAATGTAAAGAGGATTGTAGCTGGGTTCAAATCATGATCATTAATCTGTCCAAGTACGTCAATTTGTATTGTCAAAATATATAGTCAATTACCGTAGCTGTCGTGAAACGACACACTCAGATTCTGCCACTGAGGACATTCTCATTCATTTACATGTATGTTCAGAGAGGGACGTTCCTGATTGGTTGTCAGACCTAACACCTAATTTACAGGACAGGATCTTATCAACCAGGAGACCTGCTACTTTTCTATATTTTGGCATTCGGAATAGTTCCCTATTCTGCATTTTTACCTCTCATAGAATACACCACTCTGTCCTCTTTTCTACAATTCATCAGAAGAACTCTGAAAACTATCAGCCATCCGTCAAACACCCCTATAACCTTTATAAAACATGGTTACATAAAAGGGAATACAATATCCAGTAAAATATTGTATATTGCTGTTTCTCTAGAACCTTCCAGATACTCAGATGGTATCTTCCAGTATTCAGCAGATGTTAACAAGAGGTGATACAGACTTACCAATACCTATACCTATACCAATACCAGCAAGGCAGAGTGTTGATCGCTCTTATTGATTTACCCTTTATTTAATGAGGCAAACTTTATTTAAACTAGGCAATTCAATTAAGAACAAATTCGTATTTACAGTGACGGCCTACAAAAAGCCAAAAAGCCGGGGGCTGGGATTAAAAAAATAGAATAATAATAAATTAAATAAAAATAGAGGATAAAACGCACATCACGACAAGAGAGACAACAACACAACACTACATAAAGAGAGACCTGGCAACCACATGACAGCAACACAACATGGTAGCAGCACAAAACAGCGTACCAACATTATTGGGCACAGACAACAGCAAGAAGAAGAAGACAACAGTACATCACACAAAGCAGTCACAACGGTCAGTGAGTGTCCATAATTGAGTCTTTGAATGAAGAGATGGAGGTAAATGACTGCTCCAGTACATAGTGCCCTCATTGTCACGGTAACCTCCTGCCTGCCCTTAAAAGAGAAGCTGAACGTTTGTCTCGTCTGTGATATTTTGCTTAAAACATTTTTTTTTAAAAGCAATATACCACAACATTTCACATGGCTGCTACTATATCAACCTCTTGTCCTTCACATAAAAAGGAATTGACCAGTTTCACATAGAGCAGTGTTGGTGGTCAAATATGAACATTACCAAGTGAACTATTTTATTAATTATTTGTATTTATTTATTCTTTATTTAACTAGGAAAGTCAGTTTAGAACAAATTCTCATTTACAATGATGGCCTACACCAGCTAAACCGGGACAACCCCGGGCCAATCATGCACCGCCCTATGGGACTCCCAATCACAGCCGGTTGTGATACGGCCTGGATTGAAACCAGGGTGTCTGTAGGGACACCTCTAGCACTGAGATACAGTGCCTTAGACAGCTACGCCAGCCCCAACATTAATGAACATGATTATTTTGTCGAAGACTTGCAAACCATTGATTTATTTTTTTTATTTTTTTCATTTTTTTTTCATTTTTTATTTTTTCATTATTGCATCTACTGTCTGTATAGTACCGAAGTGACACAGAAGAAGGCTGCATGGTCACCATTAACCAGATGAGGGCAGTAGTGGTTTTCAAAGAGTCGTTATCTGACATAGAGATACGAATATATAACGCCAGGGTTGTTCATGATTCATATGTATGTATAATTTCCCTTCAATGGAAAACATATCATTCACATCAACATTGTACGGAGAAAAGAGGTGAATAACTTGATATGCAATTTGAATTTGTTTATTAAGAGCCCCTGTTATATTGACCAGAAGCAGCAGCTATCCTGGGGGGGGGGGGTTCACGAGAAACAGACAACATGACAAGCAACACAACACTGATACATTTACATTACATTTACATTTAAGTCATTTAGCAGACGGAGAGAGGTGAATAAAAGAGGTGGGGTTTCAGGTGTCTCCGGAAGGTGGTGATTGACTCCGATACACTGAGAGACAAGGACAATCACACACATTTAAAACAATGCAACCGTATATGGGGAGGCAGGGTAGCCTAGTGGTTAGAGTGTATCTGTGTGTGTTAGAGTGTATCTGTGTGTTAGAGTGTATCTGTGTGTTAGAGTGTATCTGTGAGTGTTAGAGTGTATCTGTGTGTTAGAGTGTATCTGTGTGTGTTAGAGTGTATCTGTGTGTGTTAGAGTGTTTCTGTGTGTGTTAGAGTGTATCTGTGTGTGTTAGAGTGTATCTGTGTGTTAGAGTGTATCTGTGTGTTAGAGTGTATCTGTGAGTGTTAGAGTGTATCTGTGTGTTAGAGTGTATCTGTGTGTGTTAGAGTGTATCTGTGTGTTAGAGTGTGTCTGTGTGTCAGAGTGTATCTGTGAGTGTATCTGTGAGTGTTAGAGTGTATCTGTGTGTGTTAGAGTGTATCTGTGTGTTAGAGTGTATCTGTGTGTGTTAGAGTGTATCTGTGAGTGTTAGAGTGTATCTGTGAGTGTTAGAGTGTATATGTGTGTGTTAGAGTGTATCTGTGTGCTAGAGTGTATCTGTGTGTGTTAGAGTGTATCTGTGTGTTAGAGTGTATCTGTGAGTGTTAGAGTGTATCTCTGTGTGTTAGAGTGTATCTGTGAGTGTTAGAGTGTATCTGTGTGTGTTAGAGTATATCTGTGTGTTAGAGTGTATCTGTGTGTGTTAGAGTGTTTATGTGTGTGTTAGAGTGTATCTGTGTGTGTTAGAGTGTATATGTGTGTGTTAGAGTGTATCTGTGAGTGTTAGAGTGTATCTGTGAGTGTTAGAGTGTATCTGTGTGTGTTAGAGTTTACCTGTGAGTGTTAGAGTGTATCTGTGTGTGTTAGATTGTATCTGTGAGTGTTAGAGTGTATCTGTGTGTGTTAGAGTGTTTCTGTGAGTGTTAGAGTGTATCTGTGTTTGTTAGAGTGTATTTTTTGTATTTTTTTATTTGACCTTTATTTAACCAGGCAAGTCAGTTAAGAACACATTCTTATTTTCAATGACGGCCTGGGAACAGTGGGTTAACTGCCTGTTCAGGGGCAGAACGACAGATGTGTACCTTGTCAGCTCGGGGGTTTCAACTCGCAACCTTCCGGTTACTAGTCCAACGCTCTAACCACTAGGCTACGCTGCCGCCCCGTATCTCTGAGTGTTAGAGTGTATCTGTGTGTGTTAGAGTGTATCTGTGTGTGTTAGAGTGTATATGTGTGTGTTAGAGTGTTTCTGTGTGTGTTAGAGTGTATCTGTGTGTGTTAGAGTGTATCTGTGTGTGTTAGAGTGTATCTGTGAGTGTTAGAGTGTATCTGTGTGTGTTAGAGTGTATCTGTGTGTGTTAGAGTGTTTCTGTGTGTGCTAGAGTTTATCTGTGTGTGTTAGAGTGTATCTGTGTGTGTTAGAGTGTATCTGTGAGTGTTAGAGTGTATCTGTGTGTGTTAGAGTGTACCTGTGAGTGTTAGAGTGTATCTGTGAGTGTTAGAGTGTATCTGTGTGTGTTAGATTGTATCTGTGAGTGTGTTAGAGTGTATCTGTGTATGTTAGAGTGTATCTGTGTGTGTTAGAGTGTATCTGTGTGTGTGTTAGAGTGTATCTGTGAGTGTTAGAGTGTATCTGTGTGTGTTAGAGTGTATCTGTGTGTGTTAGAGTGTATCTGTGTGTGTTAGAGTGTATCTGTGTGTGTATCTGTGTGTGTTAGAGTGTATCTGTGTGTGTTAGAGTGTATCTGTGTGTGTTAGAGTGTATCTGTGTGTGTTAGAGTGTATCTGTGTGTGTGTTAGAGTGTTTCTGCGTGTGTTAGTGTATCTGTGTGTTAGAGTGTATCTGTGAGTGTTAGAGTGTATCTGTGTGTGTTAGAGTGTATCTGTGTGTGTTAGAGTGTATCTGTGTGTGTTGTGTATCTGTATCTGTGAGTGTTGTGTATCTGTGTGTGTGTGTGTGTGTGTGTGTGTGTGTGTGTGTGTGTGTGTGTGTGTGTGTGTGTGTGTGTGTGTGTGTGTGTGTGTGTGTGTGTGTGTGTGTGTGTGTGTGTGTGTTAGAGTGTATGTGTTAGAGTGTATCTGTGTGTGTTAGAGTGTATCTGTGTGTGTTAGAGTGTATCTGTGTGTGTGTGTGTGTTTATGTCCCCTCACAGTTCGCCTCGTGGCCTCTATGATCGCAGCCATGATTTAAAAAAATAACAACATGTCTTTACATCTGGCCTCTCATGTATTATTGCTTAAAATGACATCATAAAGGCTCATATAGTAATGTAATTTCGTTCAACAGATGGACTATGTTATTATATTTGAATTCTCTTCCTGTATCCTTACAAGCAATCATAATGTACGTATATATATATATATATGAACCGTCCGTTAGGTGCAGGCCATTAGCTCGGTCTTCTACGGAACTAATGAAATGAAAAGTAAATTGAAAAAAAAAAGTTAAAAGGATTGGCTCTTGTTGTGTTGCAATCGGAATCCTTCACAGGGGGGTTAGGTGAAGAGAGATTGAGTCGGAGGTAGACTGATGCACTGGTTGACTTTTCTCTCTAATATATATCAAATATAAATCTCTCCGCCTCTCCCTGCCTCTGTTAAGGTTCAATCTAGCAGGGCTGAAATAACAGACTGTTACGGAGGCACAGGACTCCAGACTAACCGTCTAGCAATATTAAAGATCCCCTTCGAGTGCTTAAGGTCTGGCCTGTACATAGACACTTCTTTCAGTGTCAATATCTCTGTCCTCGTCTCCTAATAACTACTGGACTCTGTTTCTTGTTATGTCGTTAATTACTGTATTTTTTTTATTTTTTTAGTCTAGATTAGGGGACATCAATTCTCTGAGTAACACAGAGAAACGTGTGAGAGTTCATTTTAATTAGACAATACATTTTGAGAAAGTTGGACAAGACCGACCAAGACCATCCATCCACCCGTCTTCCTGTGAAAAATGGAAAAGCGAACCAATTGGTCCTGTACTGGTGAAAGCAACCCTTATTATTCATGGTAAATCATTTCCCAGTCATGGCCCTTACAGAAGAAAACCCACATGATTTCACATGTTAAAATATAGACATGTGTTTTTGGAATGTGTTTGTTAGGGGGAATCTCACTGCATTCAGATGAAGAGACCTGGACTTCTCTGTCCAGAATGGCATCCTATTCCCTTTATAGTGCACTGCTTTTGACTGGTAGTCCCATAGGGCTCCTATAGGGCTCTGATCAAAGGTAGTGCACTATATAGGGAGTAGGTTGCCATTTGGGATGCGTAGCCTTTGTAAGTTATTGTGGTGGCCTTGATGTCGTTCCTGGGTAGCATTAGAGTCTTTCGCCTGAGATACGATAGCCAGGCTGCTCTCCTCACACAGTAGTGCATCACCCATTCCGCGTCCCAAATGGCCTGCAGTGGGGCAAAAACAGTATTTAGTCAGCCACCAATTGTGCAAGTTCTCCCACTTAAAAAGATGGGAGAGGCCTGTAATTTTCATCATAGGTACACTTCAAATATGACAGACAAAATGAGAAGAAAAAAATCCAGAAAATCACATTGTAGGATTTTTTATGAATTTATTTGCAAATTATGCTAATTATGGTGGAAAATAAGTATTTGGTCACCTACAAACAAGCAGGATTTCTGTCTCTCACAGACCTGTAACAATGTTGATGTGAATTATATGTTTTCCATTGAAGGGAGAACTTGCACAATTGGTGGCTGACTAAGTACTTTTTTGCCCCACTGTATATAGCGCACTATTTTTGACTAGGGCCCCATAGGGCCCCATAGCGCCCCATAGCGCCCCATAGCGCCCCATAGCACCCCATTGGGCCCCATAGCGCCCCATAGCGCCCCATAGCGCCCCATAGCGCCCCATACGGCCCCATAGCGCCCCATAGCGCTCTGGTCTAAAGCAGTGTATCACAGCCCCAGTATTCTCCATCCCTGGAGGCGTATCCTGGATCTGTTGAACATACAGGAAGTATCATATGATTCTCTAACAACATCATTTACCTAACCTGATTCCAGATCAGTTTGTGTTGTAATTCTGGTTGTTGTCACATTGACCAGACGTACAGAAGGTAGCTACATCTTTAACCCTAACTGCCCGTTAACAAAATGTAAGTAGGGGGAACGTTTTGGAGAGCTTCCACTCTGTGGAAGAGACTCTGTGGAAGAGACAGTAGAAAATACTCTGTGGAAGAGACTGTGGAAGACACTCTGTGGAAGAGACTCTGTGGAAGAGACTCTGTGGAAGAGACAGTAGAAAATACTCTGTGGAAGAGACTGTGGAAGAGACTGTGGAAGAGACTCTGTGGAAGACTGTGGAAGAGACTCTGTGGAAGAGACTCTGTGGAAGAGAATCTGTGGAAGAGACAGTAGAAAATACTCTGTGGAAGAGACTGTGGAAGAGACTCTGTGGAAGAGACTGTGGAAGAGACTCTGTGGAAGAGACTCTTTGGAAGAGACTGTGGAAGAGACTCTGTGGAAGAGACTCTGTGGAAGAGACTGTGGAAGAGACTCTGTGGAAGAGACTCTGTGGAAGAGACTCTGAGGAAGAAGGTAACGTATTATTTCCTCTTGAAAAGAGAATGGAGAACAGGATATTGGACATGGAGTTTTTAACACTCTCCAAAACCCTAAAATATATTGGTCTAGGAACCTCAGATTTTTTTTCAGTATTTGGTGCTGAGAAAAACGTGTTTCTAAACTCAGGTAAAATCTGAGTTTGGGCTTGAAGAGGAACACTGGAGCAGGAAGTATATGATATATTATATATGATATATTATATATGATATATTTTTATGGTTCAGCCCCGAATTGCCAATTTGAATAACATTTTAAAAGTGAAAGAAACTTCATTTCAATCCTGTCTAAAAATAAATCAATGGGTAGACAAAGCAACCTTTGTAAAACTCGTGGCAAATATAGTTTATAATGATGTAAGTTCAAATGCATAACGTCATTGTAATTCGTTTTATACAGGTTGATAATGAAGTGGTATTGGCCTTGGAAGTTCCTACGCTCACTTCCTATAAATGTATGTTTTCATGCAGTTCTCTCTCCCTGTGTGCGATCCAAATGGTAACATCCGGGCATAAACTGGTTGAACCAACAATGTTGAAAAGATAAACAGTGCTCAACTCCATTTTATATAAACTGAAATCAGGTGCAGGATCCTATGATCTATATTCCAAAGAACAGAAATAGGACAGCACTCCGGTAATTAAACATACATTTGCTTATTTGTGTTTATTGCAACAACGTTTTGGCGTATGAGCCCGTCTTCAGCGTGCAAGGCAACGGAAATCACAATGTCACAAGAACAAAACCTCATGATACATTACCAGCCATTATTGGCCCATTGAGATGCCAGCAGAGGGAGCTGTGGGGTAAAACATGACAATCAAATACAGACAGACTCAGAATACAAATACATTATGATGTCATTATGATGTCATTTCCTGTCATTATGATGTCATTAAATACATGTTTGGCCTATTTAGAACCTCCTACAAAAAACATGCACACGAGAAACCTGAAAAAGGCCATTGAGGCTTGCTGTGGCAAGAGCGACCAAGCGTTCTGTCCAATTGGTCTCTCTTCGGAGAAGTAATTTATCCCTATCTCCTCCCCTAGGTGCTGCCTTCACCAATCCAATGTCCATATAACGTAAGGTTCAAGATAATGGCTGTTGAAATGCCTGGCAACAGGTGATTTTTCATCATGGTTGTGAATGGAGCTCTTATGCTCACATATCCTTGCCTTTAAGTTCCTGTTTGGTCTTACTTACATAATCAAAGTTACAGGAACACTTAAGGAGATATACAACATCTACCTCAAACCTTTATCCTCTCACTGGAACGGGGATCATGGCAAAACAATGAACAAAGTTGCGCCCGAGGGAAATTTCCATCAGGAATGATAAAGACGTAAAATTGCGATGCCTTTTTCTTAGGTGAAACTGACCTTACTAAACAATCCTGTGAAATTTGAGCGTCTCTTTTAGACAAAACCTCAGGCGATTCAAAAGCTTTACAAAAGCTGCGGTCACTGTGTAATATGTACCAGTGTTTATTAACCTCTTCCTTCCGTCCGTCCTTCCTTCCTTCCTTCCTTCCTTCCTTCCTTCCTTCCTTCCTTCCTTCCTTCCTTCCTTCCTTCCTTCCTTCCTTCCTTCCTTCCCCCCTCCTTCCTTCCTTCCTTCCTTCCTTCCCTCCTTCCTTCCTTCCTTCCTTCCTTCCTTCCTTCCTTCCTTCCTTCCTTCCTTCCTTACTTCCTTCCTTCCTTCCTTCCTTCATCAACCTTCAATTGGGACTGTAGGTGGACACAAGTTGCAGAGTGAGGAGAGGGATTCCTTTTGACTTTGTTAGTACAATGCATTTCAATCAGTTTGTCTTACTCTCAATTGTCCAAATTATTCTTTGGCATGTACGTACATCAAATGATACATCAGAGTCACAAATATGGCGAACGCGAAGGAGTTGGTACGGTAAACACATTTTTTTTTATGAAGGTGTTTAACTACTGAAATGAAGAAAGGTTTTTCTATACGTTTCTTTTCGACACACCTCAGTGTGCCATTGACATCTTAAAACTTGTTATGGCTGCAATCCCGATATCGGAATATGTGTCATCAACAAAGCGCTACATAAAATGGCATATATTAATAAATATTACTATAAATATTTATATTCGTGAAATCACAAGTGCAATATAGGAAAACACAGCTTAGCCTTTTGTTATTCCACATAACATCAGGTAGCTCGGTCACGAAAATCAGAAAAGCAATCAAATTAATAGTTTACCTTTGATGATCTTCGGATGTTTTCACTCACGAGACTCCCAGTTACACAACAAATGTTCCTTTTGTTCCATAAAGATTATTTTTAGATCCAAAATTACCTCCGTTTGTTTGTCGCGTTATGTTCAGAAATCCACAGGAAAGAGCGGTCACCACAACGCAGACAAAAATTCCAAATAGTTTCCATAATGTCCACAGAAACATGTCAAACGTTTTTTATAATCAATCCTCAGGTTGTTTTTAAAATATATAATCGATAATATATCAACCGCAAATGTCTTTCACAGTAGGAGAGGGGAAAACAATTGCTGTGCAAATTCTGTTGCGCGAGCAAAACTCATGTGACCACTTGACGCGATGTTATCGTTCTGGCTCATTTTTCTAAATAAAAGCCTGAAACTATGTCTGAAGACTGTTGACACCATGAGGAAGCGATAGGAAAAGGAATCTGGTTCATATTCCTTTAAATCCAGCAAAGGGAGGCTATGGAACATGGAGTTTTCAAAATAGAAGCCACTTCCTGTTTTGATTTTCCTCAGGGTTTCGAGCTGCAATATCAGTTCTGTTATACTCACAGACAATATGTTGACAGTTTTGGAGACTTTAGAGTGTTTTCTATCCAATACTAATAATAATATGCATATATTAGCAACTGAGACTGAGGAGCTGGCCATTTAAAATGGGCACCTTTTCATCCAAGCTACTCAATACCGCCCCTGCAGCCATTTAACCAATACATCCAAAAAGGAAACATGAAAACCTGAAAAATCTAGTTATAGAAACATCTCAAGGATGATCAATGGAAACAGGATGCACCTGAGCTCAATTTCTTCAAGGCACATAGCAAAGGGTCTGAATACTGATGTAAAATTGTGTAAATTTGTAAAAAATTCTAAAAACCTGTTTTTGCCATTATGTGGTATTGTGTGTAGATTGATGAGGGGGGGGGGACAATGTAATCAATTTTAGAATAAGGCTGTAACATAACACAATGTGACAAAGGTCAAGGGGTCTGAATAGGGAGCACCAATGGCGAGTCAAGGGGTCTGAATAGGGAGCACCAATGGCGAGTCAAGGGGTCTGAATAGGGAGCACCAATGGTCGAGTCAAGGGGTCTGAATAGGGAGTACCAATGGTCGAGTCAAGGGGTCTGAATAGGGAGCACCAATGGTCGAGTCAAGGGGTCTGAATAGGGAGCACCAATGGTCGAGTCAAGGGGTCTGAATAGGGAGCACCAATGGTCGAGTCAAGGGGGTCTGAATAGGGAGCACCAATGGTCGAGTCAAGGGGTCTGAATAGGGAGCACCAATGGTCGAGTCAAGGGGTCTGAATAGGGAGCACCAATGGCGAGTCGAGCTACAGTAGGTACATATAGGTAGGGGTAAAGTGACTAGACAACAGGATAGATAATAGACAGTAACAGCAGTATACTGTAGGTAGGGGTAAAGGATAGATAATATACAGTATCAGCAGTATACTGTAGGTAGGGGTAAAGGATAGATATATATACAGTATCAGCAGTATACTGTAGGTAGGAGTAAAGGAAAGTAAAGGAAAGATAATAGACAGTATCAGCAGTATACTGTAGGTAGGAGTAAAGGATAGATAATAGACAGTAACAGCAGTATACTGTAGGTAGGGGTAAAGGATAGATAATATACAGTATCAGCAGTATACTGTAGGTAGGGGTAAAGGAAAGATAATAGACAGTATCAGCAGTATACTGTAGGTAGGGGTAAAGGATAGATAATATACAGTATCAGCAGTATACTGTAGGTAGGGGTAAAGGATAGATAATATACAGTATCAGCAGTATACTGTAGGTAGGGGTAAAGGATAGATAATAGACAGTAACAGGAGTAAAGGAAAGATATACTGTAGGATATAGACAGCAGCAGGGTAAAGGATAGATAATAGACAGTAACAGCAGTATACTGTAGGTAGGGGTAAAGGATAGATAATATACAGTATCAGCAGTATACTGTAGGTAGGGGTAAAGGATAGATAATATACAGTATCAGCAGTATACTGTAGGTAGGGGTAAAGGAAAGATAATAGACAGTAACAGCAGTATACTGTAGGTAGGGGTAAAGGATAGATAATAGACAGTAGCAGCAGTATACTGTATGTAGGGGTAAAGGATAGATAATATACAGTAACAGCAGTATACTGTATGTAGGGGTAAAGGATAGATAATAGACAGTAACAGCAGTATACTGTAGGTAGGGGTAAAGGATAGATAATAGACAGTAGCAGCAGCGTGTGTGTGTTTGTTGGGGTGCCAGTGTAAGTCAGTGTGATTATGTTGGATAGAGTCCAGGGTGGTTGTATGGAATCGGTGCAAGAGAGTTAGTTAAAAAAAGAGTCAATGCAGGGAGCCATTTGATTGGCTATTTAGCAAGCCTTGTTTGGTTGTGTTATGGCTTTATGGCTTGTGGGTAGAAGCTGTTCAAGGTCATGTTGGTTCCATTGGTACCGCTTGCCGTGCAGAAGCAGACAGAACAGTCTATGACTTGACTTGACCAAGCCCAGGCCTGCTTAGCTAGGATATTAAGGTTGTTAACTCAGCCCTGCTTAGCTAGGATATTAAGGTTGTTTTAACTAAGCCCTGCTTAGCTAGGATATTAAGGTTGTTAACTAAGCCCTGCTTAGCTATGATATTCACGGTGTTAACTAAGCCCTGCTTAGCTATGATATTCACGGTGTTAACTAAGCCCTGCTTAGCTATGATATTCACGGTGTTAACTAAGCCCTGCTTAGCTATGATATTCACGGTGTTAACTAAGCCCTGCTTAGCTATGATATTCACGGTGTTAACTAAGCCCTGCTTAGCTATGATATTCACGGTGTTACCTAAGCCCCGCTTAGCAATGATTCAGCTACCAATAGACAATACAATGGACCTAGGGTTTCAAGCTCCAGTTGATTAGTGATATTAATGAAACCGTATTTATTGATATTTTGTTTGGTTCACAACACAACCAAATATTGAAGGAGATGTATATTCTGTTTGGATAGTTCCATATGTGCCATTCACTTAGTCTGACTTTAATTAGTCTGGCTTTAATTAGTCTGGCTTTAATTAGTCTGGCTTTTATTAGTCTGGCTTTTATTAGTCTGGCTTTAATTAGTCTGGCTTTAATTAGTCTGGCTTTAATTAGTCTGGCTTTTATTAGTCTGGCTTTTATTAGTCTGGCTTTAATTAGTCTGGCTTTAATTAGTCTGGCTTTTATTAGTCTGGCTTTTATTAGTCTGGCTTTAATTAGTCTGGCTTTAATTAGTCTGGCTTTTATTAGTCTGGCTTTAATTAGTCTGGCTTTAATTAGTCTGGCTTTAATTAGTCTGGCTTTAATTAGTCTGGCTTTTATTAGTCTGGCTTTTATTAGTCTGGCTTTAATTAGTCTGGCTTTTATTAGTCTGGCTTTTATTAGTCTGGCTTTAATTAGTCTGGCTTTAATTAGTCTGGCTTTTATTAGTCTGGCTTTTATTAGTCTGGCTTTAATTAGTCTGGCTTTTATTAGTCTGGCTTTTATTAGTCTGGCTTTAATTAGTCTGGCTTTAATTAGTCTGGCTTTTATTAGTCTGGCTTTTATTAGTCTGGCTTTAATTAGTCTGGCTTTAATTAGTCTGGCTTTAATTAGTCTGGCTTTAATTAGTCTGGCTTTAATTAGTCTGGCTTTTATTAGTCTGGATTTTATTAGTCTGGCTTTCTATTGTAGAATAGGACTGAACACTCTAATATAATCTAATAGAAGTGCATTTAACATTTTGATTTGATTAGATGTAGTCCTATTCTTTAACTTAGATTTTTGGTTGAGATGTGATTACAACACATCAACATGTCAATTTGTAGACAAACTGGAATTAATGCCAGACTAAATCAGTGGCACAGATGGAACTATCCAAGCAGAATATAAATAGCCTAAACACATCCATGGACACATTGTGAGGTTACTTCAACTATAAACGTCTTCTTATGTCATAAGTGTTCATGTTTAAGACATTATGCAAACGTCTCCTGTGGAGATCTCCAACATTACTATAATGATCTGTGCAGAATCTGGAATGCATTGATCCCTTGTACCATTTACCTTTAATGTAATCTCAACTACAATGCAGGTCATTTGATTATGCTATTAGATTAAGTACAGCAATAACACATTCATCTGTTGTATAAATAAACAAAATACCTGACATTATATTCCAATTAGAACTTTGCTTTTAAATGGTTGAAAGCTCAGTGATAGACATTTAAAAAATAGTTTTTTTTTTAAAGTAGGCAAGTCATTTAAGAACAAATTCTTATTTACAATGACGGCCTACCGGGGACCAGTGGGTTAACTGTCTTGTTCAGGGGGCAGAACAACAGATTTGTACCTTGTCAGCTCGGGAATTCGATCCAGCAACCTTTCGGTTACTGGACCCAACGCTCTAACCACTAGACAGTCAGTCACCTTGGAGTAGGTAGACACCCAACGCTCTAACCACTAGGCTACCTGCTGGTTACTGGCCCAACGCTCTAACCACTAGGCTACCTGCTGGTTACTGGCCCAACGCTCTAACCACTAGGCTACCTGCTGGTTACTGGACCCAACGCTCTAACCACAAGGCTACCTGCTGGTTACTGGCCCAACGCTCTAACCACTAGGCTACCTGCTGGTTACTGGCCCAACGCTCTAACCACTAGGCTACCTGCTGGTTACTGGACCCAACGCTCTAACCACAAGGCTACCTGCTGGTTACTGGACCCAACGCTCTAACCACTAGGCTACCTGCTGGTTACTGGTCCAACGCTCTAACCACTAGGCTACCTGCTGGTTACTGGCCCAACGCTCTAACCACTAGGCTACCTGCTGGTTACTGGCCCAACGCTCTAACCACTAGGCTACCTGCTGGCCTCTGGCCCACCACGCTCTAACCACTAGGCTACCTGCTGGTTACTGGACCCAACGCTCTAACCACAAGGCTACCTGCTGGTTACTGGCCCAACGCTCTAACCACTAGGCTACCTGTCGCCTCTACACTCTAACCACTAGGCTACCTGTCGCCTCTACACTCTAACCACTAGGCTACCTGTCGCCTCTACACTCTAACCACTATGCTACCTGTCGCCTCTACACTCTAACCACTAGGCTACCTGTCGCCTCTACACTCTAACCACTAGGCTACCTGTCGCCTCTACACTCTAACCACTAGGCTACCTGTCGCCTCTACACTCTAACCACTAGGCTACCTGTCGCCTCTACACTCTAACCACTAGGCTACCTGTCGCCTCTACACTCTAACCACTAGGCTACCTGTCGCCTCTACACTCTAACCACTAGACTACCTGCCGGTTACTGGACCCAACGCTCTAACCACTAGGCTACCTGTAGCCTCTACACTCTAACCACTAGGCTACCTGTCGCCTCTACACTCTAACCACTAGGCTACCTATCACCTCTACACTCTAACCACTAGGCTACCTGTCACCTCTACACTCTAACCACTAGGCTACCTATCACCTCTACACTCTAACCACTAGGCTACCTGTCGCCTCTACACTCTAACCACTAGGCTACCTGTCGCCTCTACACTCTAACCACTAGGCTACCTGTCGCCTCTACACTCTAACCACTAGGCTACCTATCACCTCTACACTCTAACCACTAGGCTACCTGTCGCCTCTACACTCTAACCACTAGGCTACCTGTCGCCTCTACACTCTAACCACTAGGCTACCTGTCGCCCCTGACAACTAAATAAAAAAACAATGTTTATCCATTGGAATTTGGTTGCGTTTCTTAGATGGTTCTTCTTGAGTGGCTGAAAATAGGTTGTAATATCATTGATTAAAACGTCTCAAGAAAATATTACCCATTTATTTACATTGAAATGACATGGTGTGCCCAGTTGGGTATATAGAGAGCAGGGTGCCATCTCCCTTTTTTGAGTAGGTGGATCTACAGTATTATAGAGGAGAGACATGTAAGCAAAATACAAAAGCTATAAAGAAGCAGATAATTTAAGGCTTGACAGAACCGGAGTGGATTCATGAAAGGTGACGAAATCTCACATTGTTCACTGTATAATAAAATTAATTCATAGGGGATAACAAAGATAGCAACTTTGGACTAGAGTTTGTATTTGACTCTCTCTGTGAGAAACTACACACCCAGTGAGCACAGGACGTTGAAGACACGTCTTTGAGAAACTACACACCCAGTGAGCACAGGACGTTGAAGACACGTCTTTGAGAAACTACACACCCAGTGAGCACAAGAAGTTGAAGACACGTCTTTTCAACAACTTTTACCTTTATGGTGGGACTTCATTGTCATAATATTTCCTGGACTATCTTCAAAGAAGGGGGAAATAACCATTGCAAAAACAAAAAATCTGAACACCGAAGAAAGAACAAATCCTTTCAAGAAATCTTAAATGTGACCTTTATTAGAGTGTTGACTATTATGGGGCATATATATATATATATCCATATACAACTGAACTGTTTTGTGAAGCTGGTGTGTATACAAATGTCTGAAGTTTACAGACACCTTAGCCAAATACATTTAAACTCCGTTTTTTCACAATTCCTGTCATTTAATCCAAGTAAAAATTCCCTGTCTTAGGTCAGTAAGGATCACCACTTTATTTTTAAGAATGCAATATGTCAGAATAATAGTAGAGTGAATGATTTATTTCAGCTTTTAATGCTTTCATCTCATTCCCAGTGTTTCAGAAAGTTTACATTAACTCAATTAATATTTGGTAGCATTGACTTTAAATTGTTTAACTTGAGTCAAACGATTCGGGAAGCATTCCACAAGCTTCCCACAATAAATTGGGTGAATTTTGGCCCATTCCTCTTGACAAAAGCACACGCTTTTACAGTTCTGCCCACAAATATTGTATAGGATTGAGGTCAGGGCTTTGTGATGGCCATTCCAATACCTTGACTTTGTTGTCCTTCAGCCATTTTGCCACAACTTTGGAAGCATGCTTGGGGTCATTGTCCATTTGGAAGACCCATTTGCGACCAAGCTTTACCTTCCTGGCTGATGTCTTGAGATATTGCGTCAGTATATCCACATCATTTTCCCTCCTCATGAGCCATCTATTTTGTGAAGTGCACCAGTCCCAATTTTTTTCTGATTTTCCCATGATGACAAGCAAATAGGCCCTGAGTTTGAAGGCAGGCCTTGAAATACATCCCCCCCAATACATCCCCAGGTACACCTCCAATTGACTCAAATGATGTCCAATAGCCTATCAGAACCTTCTAAATCCATGACATAATTTTCTGGAATGTTCTAAGCTCTTTAAAGGCACAGTCAACTTAGTATATGTAAACTTCTGACCCACTGGAATTGTGATACAGTGAATTATATGTGAAATAATTTGTCTGTAAACAATTGTAGGAAAATGACTTGTGTCATGCACAAAGTAGGTGTCCTAACCGACTTACCAAAACTGTAGTTTGTTTACAAGAAATGTGTGGAGTGGTTGAAAAACGAGTCTTAATGACGCCAACCTAGGTGTATGTAAACTTCCGACTTCAACTGTATAGAACTGAAAAAGCGTGTTTGAGCAAGCAGGCCCACAAACTTGACTCAGTTACACCAGCTCTGTCAGGAGGTATGGTCCAAAATCCATCCAACTTATTGTGGGAAGCTTGTGGAAGGCTACCTGAAAAGTTTGACCCAAGTTAAACAATTTAAAGGCAATGCTCCCAAATACTAATTGAGTGTATGTAAACTTCTGAAAGATTGGGAATGAGATGAAACAAATAAAAACTGAAATAAATAATGTATATGGTATATCCAAGACAGAATGATACCTTGATTAGTTTCCTCTGACTCACTGATTGATATTGAATAACACCAGCAGCATTGAGTCAGCAGCATTGAGTCAGCAGCATTGAGTCAGTAGCATTGAGTCAGCAGCATTGAGTCAGCAGCATTGAGTCAGTAGCATTGAGTCAGCAGCATTGAGTCAGCAGCATTGAGTCAGCAGCATTGAGTCAGTAGCATTGAGTCAGCAGCATTGAGTCAGCAGCATTGAGTCAGCAGCATTGAGTCAGTAGCATTGAGTCAGCAGCATTGAGTCAGCAGCATTGAGTCAGCAGCATTGAGTCAGTAGCATTGAGTCAGCAGCATTGAGTCAGCAGCATTGAGTCAGCAGCATTGAGTCAGCAGCATTGAGTCAGCAGCATTGAGTCAGTAGCATTGAGTCAGCAGCATTGAGTCAGCAGCATTGAGTCAGCAGCATTGAGTCAGTAGCATTGAGTCAGCAGCATTGAGTCAGCAGCATTGAGTCAGCAGCATTGAGTCAGCAGCATTGAGTCAGCAGCATTGAGTCAGCAGCATTGAGTCAGTAGCATTGAGTCAGTAGCATTGAGTCAGCAGCATTGAGTCAACAGCATTGAGTCAGATAATAGCTGCAAAAATTAATTATTTCTGTTTGTCTTGTACCATCTGCTAATGTGGCAATATATTGGATTCTAATGATCGACATGAATTTTGATGACTATAAAATACATCGATGATAATTTATTCTCTCTCCATTTCTTCGAGAATCTCTTAGCAGGTGGTGTTGTATATATAATATGTCCTCCTCCCTAACATAATTATCTAGTTTTCTTTCCAAGCTGAAATTGATGGGGATGATTTACATATCATTCACTTGTGGCACAGGGGAATGACTCGAGTCAGCCATTTGACTCTTCTCATTTGCGGCACGGTAGTATGCAAATGTCATGCCAGTCATCTGCGCTACTGTAGCAAGAAACTGTATAACTCTAACCAACCAGGATGTTTATTCGAGTTTATTTAAACACACCAACTTCAACATCAACAAGGCTGAAATATACATTTTAAAGATTAACTTTGAGCCTTGTTGTTTTTGACTTTAAGTAGATTTTAAATAGCATGCTATCTTTGTAAACAGAATGTTGAGACAGCAGGAAGAGGCTTTGCATATACATGCAATATTGTGTTCTATAAGATTCTGTGAGGCATCCATTGGAACTCATGGAACTCTTGTAAACTATACTGACAGAAAACAACCGTCATAGCACACAGCAAGAGGGGTGTACTGTGTGTGTGTGTGCGTACTGTGTGTGTGCACTGTGTGTGTGTACTGTGTGTGTGTACTGTGTGTGTGTGTGTGTGTATATATATGAGCAATGAATGATGAGCAGACTACCAGTCTCATTACCAGATAGTTAGTAAAAGTAAACTATACTGTACACATCTCAGATGAGAGGGGGAAAGTGGCAAAGAAAGTTTTGAGGAACTGAACTGTTGTGGAACTAGAAAGTGCTGATGTTGTACACTACTGCTAGCAGGAGTTGGCTGATGTCCATGTTTTATTAATTCCCAACACCGCTTAGCCCTACACAGTGAAAAGTCTCTAGGCCTTCTGTGTGTGTGTGTGTGTGTGTGTGTGTGTGTGTGTGTGTGTGTGTGTGTGTGTGTGTGTGTGTGTGTGTGTGTGTGTGTATAGACAGAGGTCTCTGAACTGATTAGCCAGGAGGATCTTCAGGAGAACTAGATTATCTACTCCTGAGAACAACATACAACAGCAGCATCCATCTGATCCACTTGTATATACACACACACACATACACACACACACACACACACACACATACACACACACACACACACACACACACACACACACACACACACACACACACACACACACACACACACACACACACACACACACACACACACACACACACACACACACACACACACACACACAGTTTGATGGAACACGGTTTGATGGAACAATAGTCTGTCTGTTGAACACAGTTTTAGAGAGAACAGAGTTTGAGACAGAACACAGTTTGAGATAGAACAGTCTAAGAGAACACATTTGATAGAACACGTTTGATAAAACACATTTTAACAGAACATATTTTGATAGAACACAATTTGATAGAACACAATTTAACAGAGCACAGTTTGACAGAACACAGTTTTAGACAGAACAGTTTGACAGAACACAGTTTTAGACAGAACAGTTTGACAGAACACAGTTTTAGACAGAACAGTTTGACAGAACACAGTTTTAGACAGAACAGTTTGACAGAACACAGTTTTAGACAGAACAGTTTGACAGAACACAGTTTTAGACAGAACAGTTTGACAGAACACAGTTTTAGACAGAACAGTTTGACAGAACACAGTTTTAGAACACAGAACAGTTTGAAAGAACACAGTTTTAGACAGAACAGTTTGACAGAACACAGTTTTAGACAGAACAGTTTGACAGAACACAGTTTTAGACAGAACAGTTTGAGATAGAAAACAGATTCAAATAAAAACACAGTTTGATAGAGAACACAGTTTGATAGAACACAGCTTGATAGAACACAGTTTGATAGAACACAGTTTGATAGAACACAGTTTGATAGAACACAGCTTGATAGAACACAGTTTGATAGAACACAGCTTGATAGAACACAGTTGGAAAGAGAACACAGTTTGATAAAGAACACAGCTTGATAGAACACAGCTTGATAGAACACAGCTTGATAGAACACAGCTTGATAGAACACAGTTTGATAGAACACAGTTTGATAAAGAACACAGCTTGATAGAACACAGCTTGATAGAACACAGTTGGAAAGAGAACACAGTTTGATAAAGAACACAGCTTGATAGAACACAGTTTGATAGAACACAGCTTGATAGAACACAGCTTGATAGAACACAGTTTGATAGAACACAGTTTGATAAAGAACACAGCTTGATAGAACACAGCTTGATAGAACACAGTTGGAAAGAGAACACAGTTTGATAAAGAACACAGCTTGATAGAACACAGCTTGATAGAACACAGTTGGATAGAGAACACAATTTGATAGAACAAAAGTTTGATAGAACCCAGATGGATAGAGAACACAGTTTGATAAAGAACACAGCTTGATAGAACACAGCTTGATAGAACACAGTTTGATAAAGAACACAGCTTGATAGAACACAGTTGGATAGAGAACACAATTTGATAGAACAAAAGTTTGATAGAACCCAGATGGATAGAGAACACAGTTTGATAAAGAACACAGTTTGATAGAACACAGTTGGATAGAGAACACAATTTGATAGAACAAAAGTTTGATAGAACCCAGATGGATAGAGAACACAGTTTGATAGAGAATACAGTTTATATAGAACAGTCTGAACGAACACAGTCTGATATAACACAGTTTGATATAGAACACAGTTTGATAGAACACAGTTGATAGAGAACACAGTCTGATAGAGAACACAGTTTGATAGAGAACACAGTCTGATAGAGAACACAGGTTGATAGAGAACACAGTTTGATAGAGAACACAGTCTGATAGAGAACACAGTCTGATACAGAACACAGTCTGATAGAGAACACAGTTTGATAGAGAACACAGTTTGATAGACACACAGTTTGATATAGAACAGTCTGATACAGAACACAGTTTGATAGAGAACACAGTTTGATAGAGAACAGTCTGATATAGAACACAGTCTGATAGAGAACACAGTTTGATAGAGAACACAGTTTGATAGAGAACAGTCTGATATAGAACACAGTCTGATAGAGAACACAGTCTGATAGAGAACACAGTTTGATAGAGAACACAGTCTGATAGAGAACACAGTCTGATAGAGAACACAGTTTGATAGAGAACACAGTCTGATAGAGAACACAGTTTGATAGAGAACACAGTCTGATAGAACACAGTCTGATAGAGAACACAGTTTGATAGAGAACACAGTCTGATAGAGAACACAGTCTGATAGAGAACACAGTCTGATAGAGAACACAGTCTGATAGAGAACACAGTTTGATAGAGAACACAGTCTGATAGAGAACACAGTTTGATAGAGAACACAGTCTGATAGAGAACACAGTCTGATAGAGAACACAGTTTGATAGAGAACACAGTCTGATAGAGAACACAGTCTGATAGAGAACACAGTTTGATAGAGAACACAGTCTGATAGAGAACACAGTTTGATAGAGAACACAGTCTGATAGAGAACACAGTCTGATAGAGAACACAGTCTGATAGAGAACACAGTTTGATAGAGAACACAGTCTGATAGAGAGCACAGTCTGATAGAGAACACAGTCTGATAGAGAACACAGTCTGATAGAGAACACAGTTTGATAGAGAACACAGTCTGATAGAGAACACAGTCTGATAGAGAACACAGTTTGATAGAGAACACAGTCTGATAGAGAACACAGTCTGATATAGAACACAGTCTGATAGAGAACACAGTTTGATAGAGAACACAGTTTGATAGAGAACACAGTCTGATAGAGAACACAGTCTGATAGAGAACACAGTTTGATAGAGAACACAGTCTGATAGAGAACACAGTTTGATAGAGAACACAGTCTGATAGAGAACACAGTCTGATAGAGAACACAGTCTGTTAGAGCACACAGTTTGATAGAGAACACAGTCTGATAGAGAACACAGTCTGTTAGAACACAGTTTGATAGAGAACACAGTCTGATAGAGAACACAGTCTGATAGAACACAGTTTGATAGAGAACACGATTTGATAGAGAACACAGTTTGATAGAGAACACAGTCTGTTAGAGCACAGTTTGATAGAGAACATAGTCTGGTAGAGAACACAGTTTGATAGAGAACACAGTCTGATTGAGAACACATTCTGATAGAACACAATTTGATAGAGAACACGATTTGATAGAGAACACAGTTTGATAGAGAACACTGTTTGATAGAGAACACAGTCTGATAGAGAACACAGTCTGATTGAGAACACATTCTGATAGAACACAATTTGATAGAGAACACGATTTGATAGAGAACACAGTTTGATAGAGAACACTGTTTGATAGAGAACACAGTCTGATAGAGAACACAGTTTGATAGAGAACACAGTCTGATAGAGAACACATTCTGATATAACACAATTTGATAGAGAACACAGTTTGATAGAGAACACAGTTTGATAGAGAACACAGTTTGATAGAGAACACAGTCTGTTAGAGCACAGTTTGATAAAACAGAGCTTGATAGAGTTCACCGTTTGAAAGAACACCATTTGATAGAACATAGTCAGATAGAATACAGTTTGATAGAGAACACCGTTTCATAGAGA
Organism: Oncorhynchus keta; assembly: GCF_023373465.1. Classification (NCBI taxonomy): domain Eukaryota; kingdom Metazoa; phylum Chordata; class Actinopteri; order Salmoniformes; family Salmonidae; genus Oncorhynchus; species Oncorhynchus keta. The sequence goes on along the minus strand of NC_068430.1, from coordinate 4,086,604 downwards.
TCACAGTCTGATAGAACACAGTTTGATAAAACAGTGTTTTATAGAGAAGACAGTTTGATAGAGAACACCATTTCATAGAGATCACAGTCTGATAGAACACAGTCTGATAGAACACAGTTTGATAAAACAGTGTTTTATAGAGAAGACAGTTTGATAGAGAACACCATTTCATAGAGATCACAGTCTGATAGAACACAGTTTGATAGAACACAGTTTGATAGACAACAAGGTTTGATAGAACATAGTTTGATAGAGAACATCATTTCATAGAGAACACAGTCTGATAGAACACAGTTTGATAGAACACAGTTTGATAGAGATCACAGGTTCATATAAAACAGTTTGATAGAACACCTCTTCATAGAACACAGTTTGATAGAACACCTCTTCATAGAACACAGTTTTATAGAACACCTCTTCATGAACACAGTTTTATAGAACACCTCTTCATAGAACACAGTTTTATAGAACACCTCTTCATGAACACAGTTTGATAGAACACATCTTCATAGAACACAGTTTGATAGAACACCTCTTCATAGAACACAGTTTGATAGAACACATCTTGATAGAACACAGTTTGATAGAACACAGATTAAAATAGAAACACAGTTTGATAAAGAACAGTTTGAGATAAGAACAAAGTTTGATAGAACACAGTTGGATAGAACACAGATTAAAATAGAAACACAGTTTGATAAAGAACAGTTTGATAAAGAACAGTTTGATAAAGAACAGTTTGATAAAGAACAGTTTGATAAAGAACAGTTTGATAAAGAACAGTTTGATAAAGAACAGTTTGAGATAAGAACAAAGTTTGATAGAACACAGTTGGATAGGAAATAGTTTCCTATCCACACCTCTTGAATGAACACAGTCTAATAGAATACATTTTGATAGAACATAGTTTGATAGAACACAGTTTAATAGAACACAGTTTAATAGAACACAGTTTAATAGAACACAGTCTGATAGAACACAGTCTGATAGAATACAGTTTGATAGAACATAGTTTGATAGAACACAGTTTAATAGAACACAGTTTAATAGAACACAGTTTAATAGAACACAGTTTAATAGAACACAGTCTGATAGAACACAGTCTGATAGAACACAGTTTAATAGAACACAGTTTAATAGAACACAGTTTAATAGAACACAGTCTGATAGAACACAGTCTGATAGAACACAGTCTGATAGAACACAGTTTAATAGAACACAGTGTGATAGAACACAGTTTAATAGAACACAGTTTGATAGAACACAGTTTAATAGAACACAGTCTGATAGAACACAGTCTGATAGAACACAGTTTAATAGAACACAGTGTGATAGAACACAGTTTAATAGAACACGGTGTGATAGAACACAGTTTAATAGAACACATTGTGATAGAACACAGTTTAATAGAACACAGTGTGATAGAACACAGTTAATAGAACACAGTTTTAGACAGAACACAGTTTAATAGAACACAGTTTTAGACAGAACACAGTTTTAGACAGAACACAGTTTAATAGAACACAGTTTGAGATAGAACACAGTTTTAGACAGAACACAGTTTTAGACAGAACACAGTTTGAGATAGAACACAGTTTGAGATAGAACACAGTTTGAGATAGAACACAGTTTGAGATGACTATATGCGAGGTGCACTCCAGAGCTAATTGTCAGCTATCCAATATTTCTCCTTACTGGAGTTGCAAAATGGGGATATTTAAACTGGATTCACGTTCATCACTTTAACTGATAATCATATGCTTACAGGAATTGATCCCAAAACCTTGTGATTTTAATATTAAATGTATGGTCAATATTCTTAATTCTGTAACTGTAAACAGTATATTTAACAGATCAATTACAAACTAAAAACAGTAGGTGGAGCACATGTTCTACAGTACACCACATACCCATGCTGGTCCCAGTCTACAGTACACCACATATCCATGCTGGTCCCAGTCTACAGTACACCACATACCCATGCTGGTCCCAGTCTACTGTAAACCACATGCCCATGCTGGTCCCAGTCTACAGTACACCACATACCCATGCTGGTCCCAGTCTACTGTAAACCACATGCCCATGCTGGTCCCAGTCTACAGTACTGTACACCACACACCCATGCTGGTCCCAGTCTACAGTACACCACATACCCATGCTGGTCCCAGTCTATAGTACACCACATATCCATGCTGGTCCCAGTCTACAGTACTGTACACCACATACCCATGCTGGTCCCAGTCTACAGTACACCACATACCCATGCTGGTCCCAGTCTACAGTACACCACATACCCATGCTGGTCCCAGTCTACAGTACACCAGATATCCATGCTGGTCCCAGTCTACAGTACACCACATATCCATGCTGGTCCCAGTCTACAGTACACCACATATCCATGCTGGTCCCAGTCTACAGTACACCACATATCCATGCTGGTCCCAGTCTACAGTACACCACATATCCATGCTGGTCCCAGTCTACAGTACACCACATATCCATGCTGGTCCCAGTCTACTGTACACCACATATCCATGCTGGTCCCAGTCTACAGTACTGTACACCACATATCCATGCTGGTCCCAGTCTACAGTACACCACATATCCATGCTGGTCCCAGTCTACAGTACACTACATATCCATGCTGGTCCCAGTCTACAGTACACCACATATCCATGCTGGTCCCAGTCTACTGTACACCACATACCCATGCTGGTCCCAGTCTACTGTACACCACATGTCCATGCTGGTCCCAGTCTACAGTACTGTACACCACATATCCATGCTGGTCCCAGTCTACAGTACACCACATATCCATGCTGGTCCCAGTCTACAGTACACCACATATCCATGCTGGTCCCAGTCTACAGTACACCACATATCCATGCTGGTCCCAGTCTACTGTACACCACATACCCATGCTGGTCCCAGTCTACAGTACAGTACACCACCTATCAATGCTGGTCCCAGTCTACAGTACACCACATACCTATGCTGGTCCCAGTCTACAGTACACCACATATCCATGCTGGTCCCAGTCTACAGTACTGTACACCACATATCCATGCTGGTCCCAGTCTACAGTACACCACATATCCACGCTGGTCCCAGTCTACAGTGCACCACATATCCATGCTGGTCCCAGTCTACAGTACACCACATGCCCATGCTGGTCCCAGTCTACAGTACACCACATATCCATGCTGGTCCCAGTCTACAGTACACCACATACCCATGCTGGTCCCAGTCTACTGTACACCACATGCCCATGCTGGTCCCAGTCTACAGTACTGTACACCACACACCCATGCTGGTCCCAGTCTACAGTACACCACATACCCATGCTGGTCCCAGTCTATAGTACACCACATATCCATGCTGGTCCCAGTCTACAGTACTGTACACCACATACCCATGCTGGTCCCAGTCTACAGTACACCACATACCCATGCTGGTCCCAGTCTACAGTACACCACATACCCATGCTGGTCCCAGTCTACAGTACACCACATATCCATGCTGGTCCCAGTCTACAGTACACCACATATCCATGCTGGTCCCAGTCTACAGTACACCACATATCCATGCTGGTCCCAGTCTACAGTACACCACATATCCATGCTGGTCCCAGTCTACAGTACACCACATATCCATGCTGGTCCCAGTCTACAGTACACCACATATCCATGCTGGTCCCAGTCTACTGTACACCACATATCCATGCTGGTCCCAGTCTACAGTACTGTACACCACATATCCATGCTGGTCCCAGTCTACAGTACACCACATATCCATGCTGGTCCCAGTCTACAGTACACTACATATCCATGCTGGTCCCAGTCTACAGTACACCACATATCCATGCTGGTCCCAGTCTACTGTACACCACATACCCATGCTGGTCCCAGTCTACTGTACACCACATATCCATGCTGGTCCCAGTCTACAGTACTGTACACCACATATCCATGCTGGTCCCAGTCTACAGTACACCACATATCCATGCTGGTCCCAGTCTACAGTACACCACATATTCATGCTGGTCCCAGTCTACAGTACACCACATATCCATGCTGGTCCCAGTCTACTGTACACCACATACCCATGCTGGTCCCAGTCTACAGTACAGTACACCACCTATCAATGCTGGTCCCAGTCTACAGTACACCACATACCTATGCTGGTCCCAGTCTACAGTACACCACATATCCATGCTGGTCCCAGTCTACAGTACTGTACACCACATATCCATGCTGGTCCCAGTCTACAGTACACCACATAACCACGCTGGTCCCAGTCTACAGTGCACCACATATCCATGCTGGTCCCAGTCTACAGTACACCACATACCCATGCTGGTCCCAGTCTACAGTACACCACATATCCATGCTGGTCCCAGTCTACAGTACACCACATACCCATGCTGGTCCCAGTCTACAGTACTGTACACCACATATCCATGCTGGTCCCAGTCAACAGTACACCACATATCCATGCTGGTCCCAGTCTACAGTACACCACATATCCATGCTGGTCCCAGTCTACAGTACACCACATATCCATGCTGGTCCCAGTCTACAGTAAAACACATACCCATGCTGGTCCCAGTCTACAGTACACCACATATCCATGCTGGTCCCAGTCTACAGTACTGTACACCACATATCCATGCTGGTCCCGGTCTACTGTACACCACATACCCATAATGGTCCCAGTCTACAGTACACCACATATCCATGCTGGTCCCAGTCTACAGTACACCACATATCCATGCTGGTCCCAGTCTACTGTACACCACATACCCATGCTGGTCCCAGTCTACAGTACAGTACACCACCTATCAATGCTGGTCCCAGTCTACAGTACACCACATACCTATGCTGGTCCCAGTCTACAGTACACCACATACCCATGCTGGTCCCAGTCTACAGTACTGTACACCACATATCCATGCTGGTCCCAGTCTACAGTACACCACATAACCACGCTGGTCCCAGTCTACAGTGCACCACATATCCATGCTGGTCCCAGTCTACAGTACACCACATACCCATGCTGGTCCCAGTCTACAGTACACCACATATCCATGCTGGTCCCAGTCTACAGTACACCACATACCCATGCTGGTCCCAGTCTACAGTACTGTACACCACATATCCATGCTGGTCCCAGTCAACAGTACACCACATATCCATGCTGGTCCCAGTCTACAGTACACCACATATCCATGCTGGTCCCAGTCTACAGTAAAACACATATCCATGCTGGTCCCAGTCTACAGTACACCACATACCCATGCTGGTCCCAGTCTACTGTACACCACATATCCATGCTGGTCCCAGTCTACAGTACTGTACACCACATATCCATGCTGGTCCCAGTCTACTGTACACCACATACCCATAATGGTCCCAGTCTACAGTACACCACATATCCATGCTGGTCCCAGTCTATAGTACACCACATACCCATGCTGGTCCCAGTCTATAGTACACCACATACCCATGCTGGTCCCAGTCTACAGTACACCACATATCCATGCTGGTCCCAGTCTACAGTACACCACATATCCATGCTGGTCCCAGTCTACAGTACACCACATATTCATGCTGGTCCCAGTCTACAGTACTGTACACCACATACCCATGCTGGTCCCAGTCTACTGTACACCACATATCCATGCTGGTCCCAGTCTACAGTACTGTACACCACATATCCATGCTGGTCCCAGTCTACAGTACACCACATATCCATGCTGGTCCCAGTCTACAGTACACCACATATCCATGCTGGTCCCAGTCTACAGTACACCACATATCAATGCTGGTCCCAGTCTACAGTACACCACATACCTATGCTGGTCCCAGTCTACAGTACACCACATATCCATGCTGGTCCCAGTCTACAGTACTGTACACCACATATCCATGCTGGTCCCAGTCTACAGTACACCACATACCCATGCTGGTCCCAGTCTACAGTACACCACATACCCATGCTGGTCCCAGTCTACAGTACTGTACACCACATATCCACGCTGGTCCCAGTCTACAGTACAGTACACCACCTATCCATGCTGGTCCCAGTCTACAGTACACCACATATCCATGCTGGTCCCAGTCTACAGTACACCACATATCCATACTGGTCCCAGTCTACAGTACACCACATACCCATGCTGGTCCCAGTCTACAGTACAGTACACCACATATCCATGCTGGTCCCAGTCTACAGTACACCACATACCCATGCTGGTCCCAGTCTACAGTACACCACATACCCATGCTGGTCCCAGTCTACAATACACCACAAACCCATGCTGGTCCCAGTCTACAGTACACCACATACCCATGCTGGTCCCAGTCTACAGTACACCACATATCCATGCTGGTCCCAGTCTACAGTACTGTACACCACATGCCCATGCTGGTCCCAGTCTACAGTACACCACATACCCATGCTGGTCCCAGTCTACAATACACCACAAACCCATGCTGGTCCCAGTCTACTGTACACCACATGCCCATGCTGGTCCCAGTCTACAGTACAGTACACCACATACCCATGCTGGTCCCAGTCTACAGTACACCACACCCATGCTGGTCCCAGTCTACAGTACACCACATACCCATGCTGGTCCCAGTCTACAGTGCTTTTGTTAAAAACAAGATACACCACATACCCATGCTGGTCCCAGTCTACAGTACACCACATACCCATGCTGGTCCCAGTCTGCTGTACCTTCATGTCTCACTGTAGTTTCCAGGAAACACTAGTTGATGTAACTCTCTCGCTCTCTCTCTGTCTCTTTGTCTCTATCTTTTTTGTCTCTCTCACTCTGTCTTTCGCTCTTTGTCTCTCTCTTTGTCTCTCTCACTCTGTCTTTCGCTCTTTGTCTCTCTCTCAATTCAATTCAATTCAATTTGCTTTATTGGCATGGCGTAACAATGTACATATTGCCAAAGCTTACATTGTATATTTACAATATAAAAATGAGAATCAAAATTGTCAACGGGACAATAGTATCAACAATAACCAAGGGTCAAAATAACTATACATTTAACAACAAGCATACAGTAGAGGACATGTGCAGGTTGATTGGTCTGTCAGACACTGTCCCTCATCTTATGGCAGGCGGCCATGTAGTGCGCTGCCAACCCACAGCTCTCTGCGTCCTCCCCCAACAGGAAGGGTAGCCTCAGGTTCTCTCTCGTAATGCTTGTCGTTGGAATGAGGTGAGGACCAAAGCGCAGCGTGGTGAGTGTTCATCATTATATTTATTAAACAGAGAACACTAGACAAAGTAACGAAGGTGACAGACACATAACAGAAAACAATCACCCACACCACACAGGTGGGAAAAGGCCACCTAAGTATGATTCTCAATCAGAGAAAACGAACGACACCTGCCTCTGATTGAGAAACCATACCATACCAGGCCAAACACAAAACCACAACATAGAAAAACGAACATAGACTACCCACCCAACTCACACCGTGACCATACCAAAACAAAGACTTAACAAAAAAACTAAGGTCAGAACGTGACATCTCTCTATTTGTCTCTTTCTCTATTTTCAATTTCAGTCAAGGGGAGGGTTTAGTATTTTTTTTCAGTCTAGTCCAGGGTAGGGTCATGTCATTTGTAATCAATTCAATTTCAATATTGCCTGATGCTGGCCCTTATCCTTTGATTCTCTGCAGGACGAGCAATATCAAGGGGGCCTGTGTTTTCAAATTTGCTGGACCAGAAAATGATGAATGTCACTATTCCGTTTCAGACCCATACTTCAGTGAAGTGTCATGGTGGAAAAAAATAAATCAAATAGTATTTTAGTGATTTCAAACTTTTACCATCAACACGAAGGGTTAAACATTCTTCGTTTTATTTCAACTTTACTAAACAACAATGGGGCTTTGTGTTTGGAGCCTATTTCTTTCTATTTAAAGAAATAAGAGTTAACAGACAAAATTAGTGTCTGCTGTCCAAGGATTTTGTGAGACAATTCCTTCATTAAAAAAACACATTTTATTTATCTTGTTCAACTCATATCAACATCTCTGCACATTAATAGTGATGGGGTAGGTTATATAAATAGAAAAATAATAGGCCTAATTTATTTATTTTTTAAGTGATAAAACAACCCGGAATATGCTGGTTATAGCATGCCCAGAGCTCATGGCTGAGCCCTAGGCCATGGATCTATCTTTTTTAAATCCTCTCTGCGCTCCAGACAAATTACTACCGACTCCTCACTCTACTCAGCTCACATGCCCTGCTGTTGTTTTAGAATACATTCTGTCTCCAGTCATGTAAAAATTATGTAGATTTGCATGAAATGTGTTTATAATAATAAAAAACTATTATTTGACATGCAAATACGATGATATTGTCGATTCATGCAATGCTTTTGTTAAAAACAAGGATATATTTTAACCCTGAGCCTTGTGCGCTATGGTCTGCGAACCTACAACCTTCTGGCCCACAGCGCTGCACGCTAGAAACATTGCTATCTTGCCATGAAAAACCTTTCTAAAACTGCACATCTAAGACTCTGGTCTGTACTAAGAGTGAGGTTTAACTTCATATCCTCCTAGGCTCTGGTCTGTACTAGTGGTGAGGGGTTAACTGCATATCTAATGCTCTGGTCTGTACTAGTGGTGAGGGGTTAACTTCATATCTAATGCTCTGGTCTGTACTAGGGGTGAGGGGTTAACTGCATATCTAATGCTCTGGTCTGTACTAGTGGTGAGGGGTTAACTGCATATCTAATGCTCTGGTCTGTACTAGTGGTGAGGGGTTAACTGCATATCTAATGCTCTGGTCTGTACTAGGGGTGAGGGGTTAACTTCATATCTAATGCTCTGGTCTGTACTAGGGGTGAGGGGTTAACTTCATATCTAATGCTCTGGTCTGTACTAGGGGTGTGGGGTTAAGTTCATATCTAATGCTCTGGTCTGTACTAAGAGTGAGGGGTTAAGTTCATATCTAATGCTCTGGTCTGTACTAGGGGTGTGGGGTTAAGTTCATATCTAATGCTCTGGTCTGTACTAGTGGTGAGGGTTTAACTTCATATCTAATGCTCTGGTCTGTACTAGTGGTGTGGGGTTAAGTTCATATCTAATGCTCTGGTCTGTACTAGTGGTGAGGGTTAACTTCATATCTAATGCTCTGGTCTGTACTAGTGGTGAGGGGTTAAGTTCATATCTAATGCTCTGGTCTGTACTAGTGGTGAGGGGTTAAGTTCATATCTAATGCTCTGGTCTGTACTAGTGGTGAGGGTTAAGTTCATATCTAATGCTCTGGTCTGTACTAGGGGTGAGGGGTTAAGTTCATATCTAATGCTCTGGTCTGTACTAGGGGTGAGGGGTTAAGTTCATATCTAATGCTCTGGTCTGTACTAGTGGTGAGGGTTAACTTCATATCTAATGCTCTGGTCTGTACTAGTGGTGAGGGGTTAAGTTCATATCTAATGCTCTGGTCTGTACTAGTGGTGAGGGGTTAACTTCATATCTAATGCTCTGGTCTGTACTAGTGGTGAGGGGTTAACTTCATATCTAATGCTCTGGTCTGTACTAGGGGTGAGGGGTTAACTTCATATCTAATGCTCTGGTCTGTACTAGTGGTGAGGGGTTAAGTTCATATCTAATGCTCTGGTCTGTACTAGTGGTGAGGGGTTAACTTCATATCTAATGCTCTGGTCTGTACTAGTGGTGAGGGTTAAGTCCATATCTAATGCTCTGGTCTGTACTAGGGGTGAGGGGTTAACTGCATATCTAATGCTCTGGTCTGTACTAGGGTGTGGGGTTAACTTCATATCTAATGCTCTGGTCTGTACTAGTGGTGAGGGGTTAACTCCATATCTAATGCTCTGGTCTGTACTAGTGGTGAGGGGTTAACTGCATATCTAATGCTCTGGTCTGTACTAGTGGTGAGGGGTTAACTGCATATCTAATGCTCTGGTCTGTACTAGTGGTGAGGGTTAACTGCATATCTAATGCTCTGGTCTGTACTAGTGGTGAGGGTTAACTGCATATCTAATGCTCTGGTCTGTACTAGTGGTGAGGGGTTAACTGCATATCTAATGCTCTGGTCTGTACTAGTGGTGAGGGGTTAACTTCATATCTAATGCTCTGGTCTGTACTAGTGGTGAGGGTTAACTGCATATCTAATGCTCTGGTCTGTACTAGTGGTGAGGGGTTAAGTTCATATCTAATGCTCTGGTCTGTACTAGGGGTGAGGGGTTAACTTCATATCTAATGCTCTGGTCTGTACTAGGGGTGAGGGGTTAAGTTCATATCTAATGCTCTGGTCTGTACTAGTGGTGAGGGGTTAACTTCATATCTAATGCTCTGGTCTGTACTAGGGGTGAGGGGTTAAGTTCATATCTAATGCTCTGGTCTGTACTAGTGGTGAGGGGTTAACTTCATATCTAATGCTCTGGTCTGTACTAGTGGTGAGGGGTTAACTTCATATCTAATGCTCTGGTCTGTACTAGTGGTGAGGGGTTAAGTTCATATCTAATGCTCTGGTCTGTACTAGTGGTGAGGGGTTAACTTCATATCTAATGCTCTGGTCTGTACTAGTGGTGAGGGGTTAACTTCATATCTAATGCTCTGGTCTGTACTAGGGGTGAGGGGTTAACTGCATATCTAATGCTCTGGTCTGTACTAGGGGTGTGGGGTTAAGTTCATATCTAATGCTCTGGTCTGTACTAAGAGTGAGGGGTTAACTTCATATCTAATGCTCTGGTCTGTACTAGGGGTGAGGGGTTAAGTTAATATCTAATGCTCTGGTCTGTACTAGGGGTGAGGGGTTAACTTCATATCTAATGCTCTGGTCTGTACTAGTGGTGAGGGGTTAAGTTCATATCTAATGCTCTGGTCTGTACTAGGGGTGAGGGGTTAAGTTCATATCTAATGCTCTGGTCTGTACTAGTGGTGAGGGTTAACTTCATATCTAATGCTCTGGTCTGTACTAGGGGTGAGGGGTTAAGTTCATATCTAATGCTCTGGTCTGTACTAGTGGTGAGGGGTTAACTTCATATCTAATGCTCTGGTCTGTACTAGGGGTGAGGGGTTAAGTTCATATCTAATGCTCTGGTCTGTACTAGTGGTGAGGGGTTAACTTCATATCTAATGCTCTGGTCTGTACTAGTGATGAGGGGTTAACTTCATATCTAATGCTCTGGTCTGTACTAGTGGTGAGGGGTTAATTGCATATCTAATGCTCTGGTCTGTACTAGGGGGGAGGGTTAACTCCATATCTAATGCTCTGGTCTGTACTAGGGTGTGGGGTTAACTTCATATCTAATGCTCTGGTCTGTACTAGTGGTGAGGGGTTAACTCCATATCTAATGCTCTGGTCTGTACTAGGGGTGAGGGGTTAAGTTCATATCTAATGCTCTGGTCTGTACTTGTGGTGAGGGTTAACTTCATATCTAATGCTCTGGTCTGTACTAGGGTGAGGGGTTAAGTTCATATCTAATGCTCTGGTCTGTACTAGGGGTGAGGGGTTAAGTTCATATCTAATGCTCTGGTCTGTACTAGTGGTGAGGGGTTAACTTCATATCTAATGCTCTGGTCTGTACTAGTGGTGAGGGTTAATGGTAGGCATGTTCTCTGCCATCCAATTTATGTTTTAATTATTATTTTGGGTATAGGGGTGAGACACTTGTTTTTTTCAAGCGTTCATCCATTTTAATTTCAGAGGCTCCATTTTCTCTCGATATCCTTCTGTATCCTAAATAACCTACAGTCTCTTACGGTTTAGAGATGATCACTCAGTTGATATGAGTCATGTTTTTAATCTCTTACAATGGGATTCTGTTTCAATAGGCACACACTTTACTTGCTTGCCTAGAAAATGTTTATTTTTATTTTGTATATATTATGGTAAGTACGTGAGAGGTACAGCATCCCCCACATGAAGTTGATATCTTACATATCCTTAACTATGTATTGTTGACTGTTTGTTTATTAGGGGATATGAGGCTGCATAGGGGATATGAGGCTGCATAGTGGTTATGAGGCTGCATAGGGGATATGAGGCTGCATAGTGGATATGAGGCTGCATAGTGGATATGAGGCTGCATAGGGGATATGAGGCTGCATAGTGGATATGAGGCTGCATAGTGGATATGAGGCTGCATAGGGGATATGAGGCTGCATAGGGGATATGAGGCTGCATAGGGGATATGAGGCTGCATAGGGGATATGAGGCTGCATAGGGGATATGAGGCTGCATAGGGGATATGAGGCTGCATAGTGGATATGAGGCTGCATAGGGGATATGAGGCTGCATAGTGGATATGAGGCTGCATAGGGGATATGAGGCTGCATAGGGGATATGAGGCTGCATAGGGGATATGAGGCTGCATAGGGGATATGAGGCTGCATAGGGGATATGAGGCTGCATAGGGGATATGAGGCTGCATTGAGGATATGAGGCTGCATAAGGGATATGAGACTGTATAGGGGATATGAGGCTGCATAGGGGATATGAGGCTGCATAGTGGATATGAGGCTGCATAGGGGATATGAGGCTGCATAGGGGATATGAGGCTGCATAGGGGATATGAGGCTGCATAGTGGATATGAGGCTGCATAGGGATATGAGGCTGCATAGGGGATATGAGGCTGCATTGATGATATGAGGCTGCATAAGGGATATGAGACTGTATAGGGGATATGAGGCTGCATAGGGGATATGAGGCTGCATAGTGGATATGAGGCTGCATAGGGTATATGAGGCTGCATAGGGGATATGAGGCTGCATAGTGGATATGAGGCTGCATAGGGATATGAGGCTGCATAGTGGATATGAGGCTGCATAGGGGATATGAGGCTGCAGAGTGGATATGAGGCTACATAGTGGATATGAGGCTGCATAGGAGATATGAGGCTGCATAGGGGATATGAGGCTGCATAGTGGATATGAGGCTGCATAGGGTATATGAGGCTGCATAGGGGATATGAGGCTGCATAGTGGATATGAGGCTGCATAGGGGATATGAGGCTGCATAGGGGATATGAGGCTGCATAGTGGATATGAGGCTGCATAGTGGATATGAGGCTGCATAGGGATATGAGGCTGCATAGGGGATATGAGGCTGCATAGTGGATATGAGTCTGCATAGGGGATATGAGGCTGCATAGGGGATATGAGGCTGCATAGTGGATATGAGTCTGCATAGGGGATATGAGGCTGCATAGGGGATATGAGGCTGAATAGTGGATATGAGGCTGCATAGTGGATATGAGGCTGCATAGGGGATATGAGGCTGCATAGTGGATATGAGGCTGCATAGTGGATATGAGGCTGCATAGGGGATATGAGGCTGCATAGTGGATATGAGGCTGCATAGTGGATATGAGGCTGCATAGGGGATATGAGGCTGCATAGGGGATATTAGGCTGCATAGTGGATATGAGGCTGCATAGTGGATATGAGGCTGCATAGTGGATAAGAGGCTGCATAGGGGATATGAGGCTGCATAGTGGATAAGAGGCTGCATAGGGATATGAGGCTGCATAGTGGATATGAGGCTGCATAGGGGATATGAGGCTGCATAGTGGATATGAGGCTGCATGGGGATATGAGGCTGCATAGTGGATAAGAGGCTGCATAAGGGATATGAGGCTGCATAGTGGATATGAGGCTGCATAGTGGATATGAGGCTGCATAGGGGATATGAGGCTGCATAGTGGATATGAGGCTGCATAGGGGATATGAGGCTGCATAGTGGATATGAGGCTGCATAGGGGATATGAGGCTGCATAGGGGATATGAGGCATCATAGGGGATATGAGGCTGCATAGGGGATATGAGGCTGCAACCCGTTTACCAAGGACAATTTTTATGTTAAAAATCAAAACAGGGTCCGGAAGAACCGAAATGTCATTCTGTGCCATTACGCTCCTCGGAAACATGATAAATAAATGACAGCACATTGGCTGCCTTTACACAGACCAATTCAGATATCTTTTACACCAATTGGTCTTTTGACAATTCACATCAGATCTTTTTTTAAATTAGCTGTTTTTCAGAACTGATCTGATTGATCCAAATACCAATTAGGGTGAGAAGAAAAAATCTGAATTGAGCCGCCTGTGTAAATGCAGCCAAGTTTGGCTCACATTCTCACATTCACTACACTACACTACTCTACACTACACTCCAGTTCACTACACTACACTACAGTTCTCTACACTACACTACAGTTCACTACACTACAGTTCTCTACACTACAGTTCTCTACACTACACTACACTACAGTTCTCTACACTACACTACACTACACTACACTACACTACACTACACTCCAGTTCACTACACTACACTACAGTTCACTACACTACTTACTATACACTACACTCCAGTTCACTACACTACACTACAGTTCTCTACACTACACTACACTACACTACACTACACTACACTACACTACACTACAGTTCACTACACTACACTACACTACACTACACTACACTACACTACACTACACTACACTACACTACACTACACTACACTACACTACACTACACTACACTACACTACAGTTCACTACACTACACTGCACTACACCACACTACAGTTCACTACACTACACTACACTACACTACAGTTCTCTACACTACACTACACTACACTACACTACACTAGTTCACTACACTACACTACACTACAGTTCACTACAGTTCTCTACACTACACTACAGTTTACTACACTACACTACACTACACTACACTACACTACAGTTCACAACACTACACTACACTACAGTTCACTACACTACACTACACTACAGTTTACTACACTACACTACACTATACTACAGTTCACTACACTACACTACACTACACTACACTACACTACACTGCAATACACTACAGTTCACTACAATAAACTACACTACAGTTCACTACACTACACTACACTACACTACACTTCACTACAGTTCACTACACTACACTACACTACACTACTCTACACTACACTACACTACACTACACTACACTACACCACTCTACACTACTCTACACTACACTTCACCACACTACACTACACTACACTACACTACACTTCACTACACTACACTACAGTTCACTACACTACACTACAATACACTACACTACACTACACTACACTACACTACACTACACCACACTACAGTTCACTACACTACACTACACTACAGTTAACTACACTACACTACACTACACTACACTACACTACACTACACTACACTACACTACACTACACTACACTACACTACACTACAGTTCACTACACTACACTACACTACACTACACTACAGTTCACTACACTACACTACACTACACTACAGTTCACTACACTACACTACACTACAGTTCTCTACACTACAGTTCACTACACTACACTACACTACACTACAGTTCACTACACTACACTACACTACACTAAACTGCTATATAGTCAGGCCCTGTACTGAACTACTATATAGTCAGGCCCTGTACTGAACTACTTTATAGTCAGGCACTGTACTGAACTACTTTATAGTCAGGACCTGTACTGAACTACTTTATAGTCAGGCCCTGTACTGAACTACTTTATAGTCAGGCCCTGTACTGAACTACTATATAGTCAGGCACTGTACTGAACTACTTTATAGTCAGGCACTGTACTGAACTACTTTATAGTCAGGACCTGTACTGAACTACTTTATAGTCAGGCCCTGTACTGAACTACTTTATAGTCAGGCCCTGTACTGAACTACTTTATAGTCAGGCCCTGTACTGAACTACTTTATAGTCAGGCCCTGTACTGAACTACTATATAGTCAGGCCCTGTACTGAACTACTATATAGTCAGGCCCTGTACTGAACTACTTTATAGTCAGGCACTGTACTGAACTACTTTATAGTCAGGCACTGTACTGAACTACTATATAGTCAGGCACTGTACTGAACTACTTTATAGTCAGGCACTGTACTGAACTACTTTATAGTCAGGCACTGTACTGAACTACTATATAGTCAGGCACTGTACTGAACTACTTTATAGTCAGGCCCTGTACTGAACTACTATATAGTCAGGCACTGTACTGAACTACTATATAGTCAGGCACTGTACTGAACTACTTTATAGTCAGGCACTGTACTGAACTACTATATAGTCAGGCACTGTACTGAACTACTATATAGTCAGGCACTGTACTGAACTACTTTATAGTCAGGCACTGTACTGAACTACTTTATAGTCAGGCACTGTACTGAACTACTATATAGTCAGGCCCTGTACTGAACTACTATATAGTCAGGCCCTGTACTGAACTACTATATAGTCAGGCCCTGTACTGAACTACTTTATAGTCAGGCCCTGTACTGAACTACTATATAGTCAGGCCCTGTACTGAACTACTATATAGTCAGGCACTGTACTGAACTACTTTATAGTCAGGCCCTGTACTGAACTACTATATAGTCAGGCCCTGTACTGAACTACTTTATAGTCAGGCCCTGTACTGAACTACTTTATAGTCAGGCCCTGTACTGAACTACTTTATAGTCAGGCCCTGTACTGAACTACTATATAGTCAGGCCCTGTACTGAACTACTATATAGTCAGGCACTGTACTGAACTACTTTATAGTCAGGCCCTGTACTGAACTACTATATAGTCAGGCCCTGTACTGAACTACTTTATAGTCAGGCCCTGTACTGAACTACTATATAGTCAGGCACTGTACTGAACTACTATATAGTCAGGCCCTGTACTGAACTACTATATAGTCAGGCACTGTACTGAACTACTATATAGTCAGGCCCTGTACTGAACTACTTTATAGTCAGGCACTGTACTGAACTACTTTATAGTCAGGCACTGTACTGAACTACTTTATAGTCAGGCACTGTACTGAACTACTATATAGTCAGGCACTGTACTGAACTACTTTATAGTCAGGCCCTGTACTGAACTACTATATAGTCAGGCACTGTACTGAACTACTTTATAGTCAGGCCCTGTACTGAACTACTTTATAGTCAGGCACTGTACTGAACTACTATATAGTCAGGCACTGTACTGAACTACTTTATAGTCAGGCACTGTACTGAACTACTATATAGTCAGGCACTGTACTGAACTACTTTATAGTCAGGCACTGTACTGAACTACTTTATAGTCAGGCACTGTACTGAACTACTATATAGTCAGGCACTGTACTGAACTACTATATAGTCAGGCACTGTACTGAACTACTATATAGTCAGGCACTGTACTGAACTACTATATAGTCAGGCACTGTACTGAACTACTATATAGTCAGGCCCTGTACTGAACTACTTTATAGTCAGGCACTGTACTGAACTACTTTATAGTCAGGCACTGTACTGAACTACTATATAGTCAGGCACTGTACTGAACTACTTTATATAGTCAGGCCCTGTACTGAACTACTTTATAGTCAGGCACTGTACTGAACTACTATATGAACTACTTTATAGTCAGGCACTGTACTGAACTACTATATAGTCAGGCACTGTACTGAACTACTTTATAGTCAGGCACTGTACTGAACTACTTTATAGTCAGGCACTGTACTGAACTACTTTATAGTCAGGCACTGTACTGAACTACTATATAGTCAGGCACTGTACTGAACTACTGTATAGTCAGGCACTGTACTGAACTACTTTATAGTCAGGCCCTGTACTGAACTACTATATAGTCAGGCCCTGTACTGAACTACTATATAGTCAGGCACTGTACTGAACTACTATATAGTCAGGCACTGTACTGAACTACTGTATAGTCAGGCACTGTACTGAACTACTTTATAGTCAGGCACTGTACTGAACTACTATATAGTCAGGCACTGTACTGAACTACTATATAGTCAGGCCCTGTACTGAACTACTATATAGTCAGGCACTGTACTGAACTACTATATAGTCAGGCCCTGTACTGAACTACTTTATAGTCAGGCACTGTACTGAACTACTATATAGTCAGGCCCTGTACTGAACTACTATATAGTCAGGCCCTGTACTGAACTACTTTATAGTCAGGCCCTGTACTGAACTACTTTATAGTCAGGCACTGTACTGAACTACTTTATAGTCAGGCCCTGTACTGAACTACTATATAGTCAGGCACTGTACTGAACTACTTTATAGTCAGGCACTGTACTGAACTACTATATAGTCAGGCCCTGTACTGAACTACTTTATAGTCAGGCCCTGTACTGAACTACTATATAGTCAGGCCTGTACTGAACTACTATATAGTCAGGCACTGTACTGAACTACTTTATAGTCAGGCCCTGTACTGAACTACTATATAGTCAGGCCCTGTACTGAACTACTTTATAGTCAGGCCCTGTACTGAACTACTATATAGTCAGGCACTGTACTGAACTACTATATAGTCAGGCACTGTACTGAACTACTATATAGTCAGGCACTGTACTGAACTACTATATAGTCAGGCACTGTACTGAACTACTATATAGTCAGGCACTGTACTGAACTACTATATAGTCAGGCACTGTACTGAACTACTATATAGTCAGGCCCTGTACTGAACTACTATATAGTCAGGCACTGTACTGAACTACTATATAGTCAGGCCCTGTACTGAACTACTTTATAGTCAGGCCCTGTACTGAACTACTTTATAGTCAGGCCCTGTACTGAACTACTTTATAGTCAGGCCCTGTACTGAACTACTATATAGTCAGGCACTGTACTGAACTACTATATAGTCAGGCACTGTACTGAACTACTTTATAGTCAGGCACTGTACTGAACTACTTTATAGTCAGGCCCTGTACTGAACTACTTTATAGTCAGGCACTGTACTGAACTACTTTATAGTCAGGCCCTGTACTGAACTACTTTATAGTCAGGCACTGTACTGAACTACTTTATAGTCAGGCCCTGTACTGAACTACTATATAGTCAGGCACTGTACTGAACTACTTTATAGTCAGGCACTGTACTGAACTACTATATAGTCAGGCACTGTACTGAACTACTTTATAGTCAGGCCCTGTACTGAACTACTATATAGTCAGGCCCTGTACTGAACTACTTTATAGTCAGGCCCTGTACTGAACTACTTTATAGTCAGGCCCTGTACTGAACTACTATATAGTCAGGCCCTGTACTGAACTACTTTATAGTCAGGCCCTGTACTGAACTACTATATAGTCAGGCACTGTACTGAACTACTATATAGTCAGGCCCTGTACTGAACTACTATATAGTCAGGCCCTGTACTGAACTACTATATAGTCAGGCACTGTACTGAACTACTTTATAGTCAGGCACTGTACTGAACTACTATATAGTCAGGCACTGTACTGAACTACTATATAGTCAGGCACTGTACTGAACTACTATATAGTCAGGCACTGTACTGAACTACTATATAGTCAGGCCCTGTACTGAACTACTTTATAGTCAGGCACTGTACTGAACTACTATATAGTCAGGCACTGTACTGAACTACTTTATAGTCAGGCACTGTACTGAACTACTATATAGTCAGGCACTGTACTGCTGCCGACATATTTCCATGTCATTTTTCTCTTCTCCCAGTAGAGAAAGCATCACTTAACTGAACCCCAGCTGCGTGTGTCTCTGTCCTGCCCCAGTTTCCATATAACGAATCATTGGATGGCAAACTGGTGCCATGTAACGAGTTCACTTGATAACAAAGATGAAACACTCTGGCAGCTTTACATGATGGAAATGAAGTGTTAATCACATAGCATACATTGCATTACTGCATTAAATCACTTGACTCATCATGCTACGTAATAGTAGCATGATATATAAACGATAACTGGAAGGAACGATATTTTCATTGGGTTTGTGATGTGTTGAATCTTAACAGGAGCAATTTTGGAGAAGTTAAATAATTTAGGACAAGCACTGTACCACACTAGTTACTGTTGAAATGTAGCCTGTACTACACTAGTTACTGTTGAAATGTAGCCTGTACTACACTACATTACTGTTGAAATGTAGCCTGTACTACACTACACTACTGTTGAAATGTAGCCTGTACTACATTACTGTTGGAATGTAGCCTGTACTACATTACTGTTGAAATGTAGCCTGTACTACACTACTGTTGAAATGTAGCCTGTACTACACTACATTACTGTTGAAATGTAGCCTGTACTACACTACATTACTGTTGAAATGTAGCCTGTACTACACTACTGTTGAAATGTAGCCTGTACTACACTACTGTTGAAATGTAGCCTGTACTACATTACTGTTGAAATGTAGCCTGTACTACACTACTGTTGAAATGTAGCCTGTACTACACTACATTACTGTTGAAATGTAGCCTGTACTACACTACTGTTGAAATGTAGCCTGTACTACATTACTGTTGAAATGTAGCCTGTACTACATTACTGTTGAAATGTAGCCTGTACTACACTACTGTTGAAATGTAGCCTGTACTACACTACTGTTGAAATGTAGCCTGTACTACACTACTGTTGAAATGTAGCCTGTACTACACTACACTACTGTTGAAATGTAGCCTGTACTACACTACACTGCTGTTGAAATGTAGCCTGTACTACACTACACTACTGTTGAAATGTAGCCTGTACTACACTACTGTTGAAATGTAGCCTGTACTACACTACACTACTGTTGAAATGTAGCCTGTACTACACTACTGTTGAAATGTAGCCTGTACTACACTACACTGCTGTTGAAATGTAGCCTGTACTACACTACTGTTGAAATGTAGCCTGTACTACACTACTGTTGAAATGTAGCCTGTACTACACTACTGTTGAAATGTAGCCTGTACTACACTACACTACTGTTGAAATGTAGCCTGTACTACATTACTGTTGAAATGTAGCCTGTACTACATTACTGTTGAAATGTAGCCTGTACTACACTACATTACTGTTGAAATGTAGCCTGTACTACACTACTGTTGAAATGTAGCCTGTACTACACTACATTACTGTTGAAATGTAGCCTGTACTACACTACTGTTGAAATGTAGCCTGTACTACACTACTGTTGAAATGTAGCCTGTACTACACTACTGTTGAAATGTAGCCTGTACTACACTACTGTTGAAATGTAGCCTGTACTACACTACTGTTGAAATGTAGCCTGTACTACACTACTGTTGAAATGTAGCCTGTACTACACTACACTACTGTTGAAATGTAGCCTGTACTACACTACACTACTGTTGAAATGTAGCCTGTACTACACTACACTACTGTTGAAATGTAGCCTGTACTACACTACACTACTGTTGAAATGTAGCCTGTACTACACTACACTACTGTTGAAATGTAGCCTGTACTACACTACACTACTGTTGAAATGTAGCCTGTAATACACTACTGTTGAAATGTAGCCTGTACTACACTACACTACTGTTGAAATGTAGCCTGTACTACACTACACTACTGTTGAAATGTAGCCTGTACTACACTACTGTTGAAATGTAGCCTGTACTACACTACACTACTGTTGAAATGTAGCCTGTACTACACTACACTACTGTTGAAATGTAGCCTGTACTACACTACACTACTGTTGAAATGTAGCCTGTACTACACTGTACTACACTACTGTTGAAATGTAGCCTGTACTACACTACACTACTGTTGAAATGTAGCCTGTACTACACTACACTACTGTTGAAATGTAGCCTGTACTACATTACTGTTGAAATGTGCCTGTACTACACTACTGCTGTTGAAATGTAGCCTGTACTACACTACTGTTGAAATGTAGCCTGTACTACACTACACTGCTGTTGAAATGTAGCCTGTACTACACTACATTACTGTTGAAATGTAGCCTGTACTACACTACATTACTGTATTACATTACTGTTGAAATGTAGTTGAAATGTACTACATTACATTACTGTTGAAATGTAGCCTGTACTACACTACTACATTACATTACTGTTGAAATGTAGCCTGTACTACACTACATTACTGTTGAAATGTAGCCTGTACTACACTACTGTTGAAATGTACACTTACAGTTGAAATGTAGCCTGTACTACATTACATTACTGTTGAAATGTAGCCTGTACTACACTACTGTTGAAATGTAGCCTGTACTACACTGAAATGTAGCCTGAAATGAAATGTAGCCTGTACTACACTACTGTTGAAATGTAGCCTGTACTACACTACTGTTGAAATGTAGCCTGTACTACACTACTGTTGAAATGTAGCCTGTACTACACTACACTACTGTTGAAATGTATGTACACTACCTGAAATGTAGCCACTACACTACTGTTGAAATGTAGCCTGTACTACATTACTGTTGAAATGTAGCCTGTACTACACTACTGTTGAAATGTAGCCTGTACTACACTACTGTTGAAATGTAGCCTGTACTACACTACTGTTGAAATGTAGCCTGTACTACACTACATTACTGTTGAAATGTAGCCTGTAATACACTACTGTTGAAATGTAGCCTGTAATACATTACTGTTGAAATGTAGCCTGTACTACACTACATTACTGTTGAAATGTAGCCTGTACTACACTACTGTTGAAATGTAGCCTGTACTACACTAGTTACTGTTGAAATGGAGCCTGTACTACACTACTGTTGAAATGTAGCCTGTACTACACTACATTACTGTTGAAATGTAGCCTGTACTACATTACTGTTGAAATGTAGCCTGTACTACACTGCTGTTGAAATGTAGCCTGTACTACACTACTGTTGAAATGTAGCCTGTACTACACTACTGTTGAAATGTAGCCTGTTGAAATGTGCCTGTACTACACTACTGTTGAAATGTAGCCTGTAGCCTGAAATGTAGCCTGTACTACACTACTGTTGAAATGTAGCCTGTACTACACTGCTGTTGAAATGTAGCCTGTGACTAGCCACTACTGTTGAAATGTAGCCTGTACTACACTACTGTTGAAATGTAGCCTGTACTACACTACACTACTGTTGAAATGTAGCCTGTACTACATTACTGTTGAAATGTAGCCTGTACTACACTACTGTTGAAATGTAGCCTGTACTACACTACATTACTGTTGAAATGTAGCCTGTACTACACTACTGTTGAAATGTAGCCTGTACTACACTACATTACTGTTGAAATGTAGCCTGTACTACACTACTGTTGAAATGTAGCCTGTACTACACTACTGTTGAAATGTAGCCTGTACTACACTACTGTTGAAATGTAGCCTGTACTACACTACTGTTGAAATGTAGCCTGTACTACACTACTGTTGAAATGTAGCCTGTACTACACTACTGTTGAAATGTAGCCTGTACTACACTACTGTTGAAATGTAGCCTGTACTACACTACTGTTGAAATGTAGCCTGTACTACACTACATTACTGTTGAAATGTAGCCTGTACTACACTACACTACTGTTGAAATGTAGCCTGTGAAATGTAGCCTGTACTACACTACTGTTGAAATGTAGCCTGTACTGTTGAAATGTACACTACACTACTGTTGAAATGTAGCCTGTACTACACTACACTACTGTTGAAATGTAGCCTGTACTACACTACACTACTGTTGAAATGTAGCCTGTACTACATTACTGTTGAAATGTAGCCTGTACTACACAGCCTACACTATGTAGCCTGTACTACACTGTTGAAACTACACTACTGTTGAAATGTAGCCTGTACTACACTGAAATGTACACTTCTGTTGAAATGTAGCCTGTACTACACTGTTGAAATGTAGCCTGTACTACTGTTGAAATGTAGCCTGTACTACTGTTGAAACTACACTACTGTTGAAATGTAGCACTACTACTACAGCCTACACTACTGTTGAAATGTAGCCTGTACTACACTACACTACTGTTGAAATGTAGCCTGTACTACACTGCACTACTGTTGAAATGTAGCCTGTACTACACTACACTACTGTTGAAATGTAGCCTGTACTACACTACACTACTGTTGAAATGTAGCCTGTAATACATTACTGTTGAAATGTAGCCTGTACTAGCCACTACACTACTGTTGAAATGTAGCCTGTACTACACTACACTGCTGTTGAAATGTAGCCTGTACTACACTACATTACTGTTGAAATGTAGCCTGTACTACATTACATTACAGTTGAAATGTAGCCTGTACTACATTACATTACTGTTGAAATGTAGCCTGTACTACACTACATTACAGTTGAAATGTAGCCTGTACTACTGTTGAAATGTAGCCTACATTACTGTTGAAATGTAGCCTGTACTACATTACATTACTGTTGAAATGTAGCCTGTACTACATTACATTACTGTTGAAATGTAGCCTGTACTGTTGAAATGTAGCCTGTACTACACTACTGTTGAAATGTAGCCTGTACTACACTACTGTTGAAATGTAGCCTGTACTACATTACTGTTGAAATGTAGCCTGTACTACATTACACTACTGTTGAAATGTAGCCTGTACTACACTACTGTTGAAATGTAGCCTGTACTACACTACTGTTGAAATGTAGCCTGTACTACACTACTGTTGAAATGTAGCCTGTACTACACTACACTACTGTTGAAATGTAGCCTGTACTACACTAGCCACTACTGTTGAAATGTAGCCTGTACTACACACTGTTGAAATGTAGCCTGTACTACACTACTGTTGAAATGTAGCCTGTACTACACTGCTGTTGAAATGTAGCCTGTACTACACTACTGTTGAAATGTAGTTACTGTTGAAATGTAGCCTGTACTACACTACATTACTGTTGAAATGTA
>NC_068430.1:3949341-4056841 GCF_023373465.1 Oncorhynchus keta | reverse complement strand
CCGTGTCAGATTAGAGAGAAGTGAGCCCAACACCGTGTCAGATTAGAGAGAACTGAGCCCAACACCGTGTCAGATTAGAGAGAACTGAGCCCAACACCGTGTCAGATTAGAGAGAACTGAGCCCAACACCGTGTCAGATTAGAGAGAACTGAGCCCAACACCGTGTCAGATTAGAGAGAAGTGAGCCCAACACCGTGTCAGATTAGAGAGAACTGAGCCCAACACCTTGTCAGATTAGAGAGAACTGAGCCCAACACCGTGTCAGATTAGAGAGAACTGAGCCCAACACCGTGTCAGATTAGAGAGAACCGTGTCAGATTGAGCCCAACACCGTGTCAGATTAGAGAGAACTGAGCCCAACACCGTGTCAGATTAGAGAGAACTGAGCCCAACACCGTGTCAGATTAGAGAGAACTGAGCCCAACACCGTGTCAGATTAGAGAGAACTGAGCCCAACACCGTGTCAGATTAGAGAGAACTGAGCCCAACACCTTGTCAGATTAGAGAGAACTGAGCCCAACACCGTGTCAGATTAGAGAGAACTGAGCCCAACACCGTGTCAGATTAGAGAGAACTGAGCCCAACACCGTGTCAGATTAGAGAGAACTGAGCCCAACACCGTGTCAGATTAGAGAGAACTGAGCCCAACACCGTGTCAGATTAGAGAGAAGTGAGCCCAACACCGTGTCAGATTAGAGAGAACTGAGCCCAACACCTTGTCAGATTAGAGAGAACTGAGCCCAACACCGTGTCAGATTAGAGAGAAGTGAGCCCAACACCGTGTCAGATTAGAGAGAACTGAGCCCAACACCGTGTCAGATTAGAGAGAACTGAGCCCAACACCGTGTCAGATTAGAGAGAACTGAGCCCAACACCGTGTCAGATTAGAGAGAACTGAGCCCAACACCGTGTCAGATTAGAGAGAACTGAGCCCAACACCGTGTCAGATTAGAGAGAACTGAGCCCAACACCTTGTCAGATTAGAGAGAACTGAGCCCAACACCGTGTCAGATTAGAGAGAACTGAGCCCAACACCGTGTCAGATTAGAGAGAACTGAGCCTAACACCGTGTCAGATTAGAGAGAAGTGAGCCCAACACCTTGTCAGATTAGAGAGAACTGAGCCCAACACCGTGTCAGATTAGAGAGAAGTGAGCCCAACACCTTGTCAGATTAGAGAGAAGTGAGCCCAACCCCGTGTCAGATTAGAGAGAACTGAGCCCAACACCTTGTCAGATTAGAGAGAAGTGAGCCCAACACCTTGTCAGATTAGAGAGAACTGAGCCTAACACCTTGTCAGATTAGAGAGAAGTGAGCCCAACACCTTGTCAGATTAGAGAGAACTGAGCCTAACACCGTGTCAGATTAGAGAGAACTGAGCCCAACACCGTGTCAGATTAGAGAGAACTGAGCCCAACACCTTGTCAGATTAGAGAGAAGTGAGCCCAACCCCTTGTCAGATTAGAGAGAAGTGAGCCCAACCCCTTGTCAGATTAGAGAGAAGTGAGCCCAACACCGTGTCAGATTAGAGAGAAGTGAGCCCAACACCGTGTCAGATTAGAGAGAAGTGAGCCCAACCCCTTGTCAGATTAGAGAGAACTGAGCCCAACCCCTTGTCAGATTAGAGAGAAGTGAGCCCAACACCGTGTCAGATTAGAGAGAAGTGAGCCCAACACCGTGTCAGATTAGAGAGAAGTGAGCCCAACCCCTTGTCAGATTAGAGAGAAGTGAGCCCAACACCGTGTCAGATTAGAGAGAAGTGAGCCCAACACCGTGTCAGATTAGAGAGAAGTGAGCCCAACCCCTTGTCAGATTAGAGAGAAGTGAGCCCAACACCTTGTCAGATTAGAGAGAACTGAGAGAGATTAGAGAGAACTGAGCCCAACACCGTGTCAGATTAGAGAGAACTGAGCCCAACACCGTGTCAGATTAGAGAGAAGTGAGCCCAACCCCTTGTCAGATTAGAGAGAAGTGAGCCCAACCCCTTGTCAGATTAGAGAGAAGTGAGCCCAACCCCTTGTCAGATTAGAGAGAAGTGAGCCCAACCCCTTGTCAGATTAGAGAGAAGTGAGCCCAACCCCTTGTCAGATTAGAGAGAAGTGAGCCCAACCCCTTGTCAGATTAGAGAGAAGTGAGCCCAACCCCTTGTCAGATTAGAGAGAACTGAGCCTAACACCATGTCAGATTAGAGAGAAGTGAGCCCAACACCGTGTCAGATTAGAGAGAAGTGAGCACAACACCGTGTCAGATTAGAGAGAAGTGAGCACAACACCGTGTCAGATTAGAGAGAAGTGAGCCCAACACCGTGTCAGATTAGAGAGAAGTGAGCCCAACACCGTGTCAGATTAGAGAGAAGTGAGCACAACACCGTGTCAGATTAGAGAGAAGTGAGCACAACACCGTGTCAGATTAGAGAGAAGTGAGCCCAACCCCTTGTCAGATTAGAGAGAAGTGAGCCCAACACCTTGTCAGATTAGAGAGAAGTGAGCCCAACACCTTGTCAGATTAGAGAGAAGTGAGCCCAACACCTTGTCAGATTAGAGAGAAGTGAGCCCAACACATTGTCAGATTAGAGAGAAGTGAGCCCAACCCCTTGTCAGATTAGAGAGAAGTGAGCCCAACCCCTTGTGAGAGTAGAGAGAAGTGAGCCCAACACATTGTCAGATTAAAGAGAAGTGAGCCCAACCCCTTGTCAGATTAGAGAGAAGTGAGCCCAACCCCCTTGTCAGATTAGAGAGAAGTGAGCCCAACCCCTTGTCAGATTAGAGAGAAGTGAGCCCAACCCCTTGTCAGATTAGAGAGAAGTGAGCCCAACACTGTGTCAGATTAGAGAGAACTGAGCCCAACCCCATGTCAGATTAGAGAGAAGTGAGCCCAACCCCGTGTCAGATTAGAGAGAAGTGAGCCCAACACCGTGTCAGATTAGAGAGAAGTGAGCCCAACCCCTTGTCAGATTAGAGAGAAGTGAGCCCAACCCCTTGTCAGATTAGAGAGAAGTGAGCCCAGCCCCTTGTCAGATTAGAGAGAAGTGAGCCCAACACCTTGTCAGATTAGAGAGAAGTGAGCCCAACCCCGTGTCAGATTAGAGAGAGGTGAGCCCAACCCCTTGTCAGATTAGAGAGAAGTGAGCCCAAGCAGATTAGAGAGAAGTGAGCCCAACCCCTTGTCAGATTAGAGAGAAGTGAGCCCAACCCTTGTCAGCCCAATGTCAGATTAGAGAGAAGTGAGCCCAACCCCGTGTCAGATTAGAGAGAAGTGAGCCCAACCCCTTGTCAGAGTAGAGAGAAGTGAGCCCAACACATTGTCAGATTAGAGAGAAGTGAGCCCAACCCCGTGTCAGATTAGAGAGAAGTGAGCGCAACACCTTGTCAGATTAGAGAGAAGTGAGCCCAACACCTTGTCAGATTAGAGAGAAGTGAGCCCAACACCTTGTCAGATTAGAGAGAAGTGAGCCCAACACCTTGTCAGATTAGAGAGAAGTGAGCCCAACACCTTGTCAGATTAGAGAGAAGTGAGCCCAACACCTTGTCAGATTAGAGAGAAGTGAGCCCAACCCCTTGTCAGATTAGAGAGAAGTGAGCCCAACCCCTTGTCAGAGTAGAGAGAAGTGAGCCCAACACATTGTCACCCCGTGTCAGATTAGAGAGGTTGAGATTAGAGAGAAGTGAGCCCAACCCCTTGTCAGATTAGAGAGAAGTGAGCCCAACCCCCTTGTCAGATTAGAGAGAAGTGAGCCCAACCCCTTGTCAGATTAGAGAGAAGTGAGCCCAACCCCTTGTCAGATTAGAGAGAAGTGAGCCCAACACCGTGTCAGATTAGAGAGAACTGAGTCCAACCCCGTGTCAGATTAGAGAGAAGTGAGCCCAACCCCGTGTCAGATTAGAGAGAAGTGAGCCCAACCCCGTGTCAGATTAGAGAGAAGTGAGCCCAACCCCTTGTCAGATTAGAGAGAAGTGAGCCCAACACCTTGTCAGATTAGAGAGAAGTGAGCCCAACCCCTTGTCAGATTAGAGAGAAGTGAGCCCAACACCGTGTCAGATTAGAGAGAAGTGAGCCCAACCCCTTGTCAGATTAGAGAGAAGTGAGCCCAACCCCTTGTCAGATTAGAGAGAAGTGAGCCCAACCCCTTGTCAGATTAGAGAGAAGTGAGCCCAACACCTTGTCAGATTAGAGAGAAGTGAGCCCAACCCCTTGTCAGATTAGAGAGAAGTGAGCCCAACCCCTTGTCAGATTAGAGAGAAGTGAGCCCAACCCCTTGTCAGATTAGAGAGAAGTGAGCCCAACCCCTTGTCAGATTAGAGAGAAGTGAGCCCAACCCCTTGTCAGATTAGAGAGAAGTGAGCCCAACCCCTTGTCAGATTACAGAGAAGTGAGCACAACCCCTTGTCAGATTAGAGAGAAGTGAGCCCAACCCCTTGTCAGATTAGAGAGAAGTGAGCCCAACCCCTTGTCAGATTAGAGAGAAGTGAGCCCAACCCTTGTCAGATTAGAGAGAAGTGAGCCCAACCCCTTGTCAGATTAGAGAGAAGTGAGCCTAACCCCTTGTCAGATTAGAGAAGTGAGCCCAACCCCTTGTCAGATTAGAGAGAAGTGAGCCCAACCCCTTGTCAGATTAGAGAGAAGTGAGCCCAACACCTTGTCAGATTAGAGAAAGTCAGATTAGAGAAGTGAGCCCAACACCTTGTCAGATTAGAGAGAAGTGAGCCCAACACCTTGTCAGATTAGAGAGAAGTGAGCCCAACACATTGTCAGATTAGAGAGAAGTGAGACCAACCCCTTGTCAGATTAGAGAGAAGTGAGCCCAACCCCTTGTGAGAGTAGAGAGAAGTGAGCCCAACACATTGTCAGATTAAAGAGAAGTGAGCCCAACCCCTTGTCAGATTAGAGAGAAGTGAGCCCAACCCCCTTGTCAGATTAGAGAGAAGTGAGCCCAACCCCTTGTCAGATTAGAGAGAAGTGAGCCCAACCCCTTGTCAGATTAGAGAGAAGTGAGCCCAACCCCTTGTCAGATTAGAGAGAAGTGAGCCCAACCCCTTGTCAGATTAGAGAGAAGTGAGCCCAACCCCTTGTCAGATTAGAGAGAAGTGAGCCCAACCCCTTGTCAGATTAGAGAGAAGTGAGCCCAACCCCTTGTCAGATTAGAGAGAAGTGAGCCCAACCCCTTGTCAGATTAGAGAGAAGTGAGCCCAACCCCTTGTCAGATTAGAGAGAAGTGAGCCCAAACCCTTGTCAGATTAGAGAGAAGTGAGCCCAACCCCTTGTCAGATTAGAGAGAAGTGAGCCCAACCCCTTGTCAGATTAGCGAAGTGAGCCCAACCCCTTGTCAGATTAGAGAGAAGTGAGCCCAACCCCTTGTCAGATTACAGAGAAGTGAGCCCAACCCCTTGTCAGATTAGAGAGAAGTGAGCCCAACCCCTTGTCAGATTAGAGAGAAGTGAGCCCAACCCCTTGTCAGATTAGAGAGAAGTGAGCCCAACCCCAGCCCGCTACAATGACAAAGTGAAAACAGGTTTTTAGATTTTTATAATATGTAAATGCATTAAAAATAAAAACAGAAATACCTTAATTACATAAGTATTCAGTCGCATTGCTACTCTTCCTGGGAAGAGACTCGAAATGGGTATTTGTATTCATTAAGGACCCCCATTAGAGCAGTTAGGTGATATAACTATTGAATGATATATATATATATTTTTTATTCCTTTGTTATTTTACCAGGTAAGTTGACTGAGAACATGTTCTCATTTGCAGCAACGACCTGGGGAATAGTTACAGGTGAGAGGAGGGGGATTAATAAAACAATTGTAAACTGGGGATTATTAGGTGACCATGATGGTTTGAGGGTCAGAATGGGAAGTTAGCCAGGACACCAGGGTTAACACCCCTACTCTTACGATAAGTGCCATGGGATCTTCAATGACCTCAGAGAGTCAGGACACCCGTTTAACGTCCCGTACAAAAGACAGCACCCTACACAGGGCAGTGTCCCCAATCACTGCCCTGGGGAATTGGGATATTTTTTTAGACCAGAGGAAAGAGTGCCTCCTACTGGCCCTCCAACACCACTTCCAGCAGCATCTGGTCTCCCATTCAGGGACTGACCAGGACCAACCCTGCCTAGCTTCAGAAGCAAGCCACCAGTGGTATGCAGGGTGGTATGCTGCTGGCATGGCAGTACATGCATTAGCAGAGCGGTGAGGTGATATAACTATTGAAATATATTACAGTACATACAATAGTAGTGTAGTAAGGTGACATAGCTATTGGATTATATGACAGTATATACATTACATTAGTAGTTCAGTGAGGTGTCATAACTTTTGCATTGGTCTGGTAGATTAAAGTAATTTATATTATGCTATATGGTGACTGTTGTCTAATGCTCTACAATGCCTTTTGTCTACTGGACTAAGGTGACTGTTATCTAGTGCTCTGTAGTGACTTATCTACTGCCCTCTGGTGACTGTTATCTACTGCTCTTTAGTGACTTATCTACTGCCCTCTGGTGACTGTTATCTACTGCCCTTTAGTGACTTATCTACTGCTCTATCGTGACTGATATCTAATGGACTATGGTTACTGTTATCTACTACTCTATGCTGACTGTTATCTACTGCTCTATAGTGACTGTTATCTACTGCTCTATAGTGACTGTTATCTACTGCTCTATAGTGACTGTTTTCTACTGCTCTATAGTGACTGTTATCTACTGCTCTATAATGACTGTTATCTACTGCTCTATAGTGACTGTTATCTACTGCTCTATAGTGACTGTTATCTACTGCTTAACGGTGACTGTTATCTACTGCTCTATAGTGACTGTTATCTACTGCTCTATAGTGACTGTTATCTACTGCTCTATAGTGACTGTTATCTACTGCTCTATAGTGACTGTTTTCTACTGCTCTATAGTGACTGTTATCTACTGCTCTATAATGACTGTTATCTACTGCTCTATAGTGACTGTTATCTACTGCTCTATAGTGACTGTTATCTTATGCTATATGGTGACTGTTATCTACTGCTCTATAGTGACTGTTATCTACTGCTCTATGGTGACTGTTATCTACTGCTCTATAGTGACTGTTATCTACTGCTCTATAGTGACTGTTATCTTATGCTATATGGTGACTGTTATCTGATGCTATATGGTGTGTGCTGTCTAATGCTCTACAATGCCTTTCATCTACTGGACTAAGGTGACTGTTATCTACTGCTCTTTAGTGACTTATCTTCTGCTCTCTGGTGGCTGTTATCTACTGCTCTATAGTGACTTATCTACTGCTCTATAGTGACTTATCTACTGCTCTATAGTGACTTATCTACTGCTCTATAGTGACTTATCTACTGCTCTATAGTGACTTATCTACTGCTCTATAGTGACTTATCTACGGCTCTATAGTGACTTATCTACGGCTCTATGGTGACTGTTATCTAGTGCTCTATAGTGACTGTTATCTAGTGCTCTATAGTGACTTATCTACTGCTCTATGGTGACTGAGTCTAATGCTCTATAGTGACTTACCTAATCCTCTATAGTGACTGTTATCTACTGCTCTATAGTGACTGATATCTAATGGACTATGGTTACTGTTATCTACTACTCTATGCTGACTGTTATCTACTGCTCTATAATGACTGTTATCTACTGCTCTATAGTGACTGTTATCTACTGCTCTATTGTGACTGTTTTCTACTGCTCTATAGTGACTGTTATCTACTGCTCTATAATGACTGTTATCTACTGCTCTATAGTGACTGTTATCTACTGCTATATGGTGACTGTTATCTTATGCTATATGGTGACTGTTATCTACTGCTTAACGGTGACTGTTATCTGATGCTATATGGTGTGTGCTGTCTAATGCTCTACAATGCCTTTCATCTACTGGACTAAGGTGACTGTTATCTACTGCTCTTTAGTGACTTATCTTCTGCTCTCTGGTGGCTGTTATCTACTGCTCTATAGTGACTTATCTACTGCTCTATAGTGACTTATCTACTGCTCTATAGTGACTTATCTACTGCTCTATAGTGACTTATCTACTGCTCTATAGTGACTTATCTACTGCTCTATAGTGACTTATCTACGGCTCTATGGTGACTGTTATCTAGTGCTCTATAGTGACTGTTATCTAGTGCTCTATAGTGACTTATCTACTGCTCTATGGTGACTGAGTCTAATGCTCTATAGTGACTGTTATCTACTGCTCTATAGTGACTTATCTACTGCTCCATAGTGACTTATCTACTGCTCTATAGTGACTTATCTACTGCTCTATAGTGACTTATCTACTGCTCTATAGTGACTGTTATCTAGTGCTCTATAGTGACTGTTATCTAGTGCTCTATAGTGACTTATCTACTGCTCTATGGTGACTGAGTCTAATGCTCTATAGTGACTGTTATCTACTGCTCTATAGTGACTGTTATCTACTGCTCCATAGTGCTCTACAATGCCTTTCATCTACTGGACTAAGGTGACTGTTATCTACTGCTCTTTAGTGACTTATCTTCTGCTCTCTGGTGGCTGTTATCTACTGCTCTATAGTGACTTATCTACTGCTCTATAGTGACTTATCTACTGCTCTATAGTGACTTATCTACTGCTCTATAGTGACTTATCTACTGCTCTATGGTGACTGTTATCTAGTGTTATCTACTACTCTAGTGACTGTTATCTAGTGCTCTATAGTGACTTATCTACTGCTCTATGGTGACTGAGTCTACTGCTCTATAGTGACTGTTATCTACTGCTCTATAGTGACTGTTATCTACTATATGTGCTATAGTGACTGTTATCTATATGGTGACTGTTATCTACTGCTAACGGTGACTATCTATGCTATATGACTTATCTACAATGCTCCATAGTGACTGTTATCTACTGCTCTATAGTGACTTATCTACTGCTCTATGGTGACTTATCTACTGCTCTATAGTGACTTATCTACTGCTCTATAGTGACTTATCTACTGCTCTATAGTGACTT
This sequence comes from Oncorhynchus keta, assembly GCF_023373465.1. NCBI lineage: Eukaryota > Metazoa > Chordata > Actinopteri > Salmoniformes > Salmonidae > Oncorhynchus > Oncorhynchus keta. The sequence goes on along the minus strand of NC_068430.1, from coordinate 4,047,850 downwards.
ATCTACTGCTCTATAGTGACTTATCTACTGCTCTATAGTGACTTATCTACGGCTCTATGGTGACTGTTATCTAGTGCTCTATAGTGACTGTTATCTAGTGCTCTATAGTGACTTATCTACTGCTCTATGGTGACTGAGTCTAATGCTCTATAGTGACTGTTATCTACTGCTCTATAGTGACTTATCTACTGCTCCATAGTGACTTATCTACTGCTCTATAGTGACTTATCTACTGCTCTATAGTGACTTATCTACTGCTCTATAGTGACTGTTATCTAGTGCTCTATAGTGACTGTTATCTAGTGCTCTATAGTGACTTATCTACTGCTCTATGGTGACTGAGTCTAATGCTCTATAGTGACTGTTATCTACTGCTCTATAGTGACTTATCTACTGCTCCATAGTGACTTATCTACTGCTCTATAGTGACTTATCTACTGCTCTATAGTGACTTATCTACGGCTCTATGGTGACTGTTATCTAGTGCTCTATAGTGACTGTTATCTAGTGCTCTATAGTGACTTATCTACTGCTCTATGGTGACTGAGTCTAATGCTCTATAGTGACTTATCTACGGCTCTATGGTGACTGTTATCTAGTGCTCTATAGTGACTGTTATCTACTGCTCTATAGTGACTTATCTACTGCTCCATAGTGACTTATCTACTGCTCTATAGTGACTTATCTACTGCTCTATAGTGACTTATCTACTGCTCTATAGTGACTTATCTACTGCTCTATAGTGACTTATCTACTGCTCTATAGTGACTTATCTACTGCTCTATAGTGACTTATCTACTGCTCTATAGTGACTTATCTACGGCTCTATGGTGACTGTTATCTAGTGTTCTATAGTGACTGTTATCTAGTGCTCTATAGTGACGTATCTACTGCTCTATGGTGACTGAGTCTAATGCTCTATAGTGACTTACCTAATCCTCTATAGTGACTGTTATCTACTGCTCTATAGTGACTTATCTACTGCTCTATGGTGACTGAGTCTAATGCTCTATAGTGACTGTTATCTACTGCTCTATAGTGACTTATCTACTGCTCTATAGTGACTGTTATCTACTGCTCTATAGTGACTTATCTACTGCTCTATAGTGACTTATCTACTGCTCTATAGTGACTTATCTACTGCTCTATAATGACTTTTCTACTGCTCTATAGTGACTTATCTACTGCTCTATAGTGACTTATCTACGGCTCTATGGTGACTGTTATCTAGTCCTCTATAGTGACTTATCTACTGCTCTATGGTGACTGAGTCTAATGCTCTATAGTGACTTACCTACTCCTCTATGGTGACTGTTATCTACTGCTCCATAGTGACTATTATCTACTGCTCCATAGTGACTGTTATCTACTGCTCTATAGTGACTTATCTACTGCTCCATAGTGACTTATCTACTGCTCTATAGTGACTTATCTACTGCTCTATAGTGACTTATCTACGGCTCTATGGTGACTGTTATCTAGTGCTCTATAGTGACTGTTATCTAGTGCTCTATAGTGACTTATCTACTGCTCTATGGTGACTGAGTCTAATGCTCTATAGTGACTTATCTACGGCTCTATGGTGACTGTTATCTAGTGCTCTATAGTGACTGTTATCTACTGCTCTATAGTGACTTATCTACTGCTCCATAGTGACTTATCTACTGCTCTATAGTGACTTATCTACTGCTCTATAGTGACTTATCTACTGCTCTATAGTGACTTATCTACTGCTCTATAGTGACTTATCTACTGCTCTATAGTGACTTATCTACTGCTCTATAGTGACTTATCTACTGCTCTATAGTGACTTATCTACGGCTCTATGGTGACTGTTATCTAGTGTTCTATAGTGACTGTTATCTAGTGCTCTATAGTGACGTATCTACTGCTCTATGGTGACTGAGTCTAATGCTCTATAGTGACTTACCTAATCCTCTATAGTGACTGTTATCTACTGCTCTATAGTGACTTATCTACTGCTCTATGGTGACTGAGTCTAATGCTCTATAGTGACTGTTATCTACTGCTCTATAGTGACTTATCTACTGCTCTATAGTGACTGTTATCTACTGCTCTATAGTGACTTATCTACTGCTCTATAGTGACTTATCTACTGCTCTATAGTGACTTATCTACTGCTCTATAATGACTTTTCTACTGCTCTATAGTGACTTATCTACTGCTCTATAGTGACTTATCTACGGCTCTATGGTGACTGTTATCTAGTCCTCTATAGTGACTTATCTACTGCTCTATGGTGACTGAGTCTAATGCTCTATAGTGACTTACCTACTCCTCTATGGTGACTGTTATCTACTGCTCCATAGTGACTATTATCTACTGCTCCATAGTGACTGTTATCTACTGCTCTATAGTTACTTATATCATGCTCTATAGTGACTGTTATCTACTGCTCTATAGTGACTGTTATCTACTGCTCTATAGTGACTGTTATCTACTGCTCCATAGTGACTGTTATCTACTGCTCTATAGTGACTGTTATCTACTGCTCTATAATGACTGTTATCTACTGCTCTATAGTGACTGTTATCTACTGCTCCATAGTGACTGTTATCTACTGCTCTATAATGACTGTTATCTACTGCTCTATAATGACTGTTATCTACTGCTCAATAGTGACTGTTATTTACTGCTCCATAGTGACTTATATCATGCTTTATGGTGACTGTTATCTACTGCTCTATAGTGACTTATATCATGCTTTATGGTGACTGTTATCTACTGCTCTATAGTGACTTATATAATGCTTTATGGTGACTGTTATCTACTGCTCCATAGTGACTGTTATCTACTGCTCTATAGTGACTTATATAATGCTCTATAATGATTGTTATCTACTGCTCTATAGTGACTGATATCTACTCCTCTATAATGACTGTTATCTATAGCTCTATAGTGACTGTTATCTACTGCTCCATAGTGGCTGTTATCTACTGCTCTATAATGACTGTTATCTACTGCTCTATAATGACTGTTATCTGCTGCTCTATAGTGACTGTTATCTACTGCTCCATAGTGACTGTTATCTACTGCTCTATAATGACTGTTATCTACTGCTCTATAATGACTGTTATCTGCTGCTCTATAGTGACTGTTATCTACTGCTCCATAGTGACTTATATCATGCTTTATGGTGACTGTTATCTACTGCTCTATAGTGACTTATATCATGCTTTATGGTGACTGTTATCTACTGCTCTATAGTGACTTATATCATGCTTTATGGTGACTGTTATCTACTGCTCTATAGTGACTTATATCATGCTTTATGGTGACTGTTATCTACTGCTCTATAGTGACTTATATCATGATTTATGGTGACTGTTATCTACTGCTCTATAGTGACTTATATCATGCTTTATGGTGACTGTTATCTACTGCTCTATAGTGACTTATATCATGCTTTATGGTGACTGTTATCTACTGCTCTATAGTGACTTATATCATGCTTTATGGTGACTGTTATCTACTGCTCTATAGTGACTTATATCATGCTTTATGGTGACTATTATCTACTGCTCTATAGTGACTTATATCATGCTTTATGGTGTCTGTTATCTACCTCTATAGCAGGATTGGGAGCAATGATTTATGAAAAATGAATGGTTGAAAACGATCTGAACCATTTTCTTGTTTGACCTCTAGGTTTTATGGGTAGTATGACTCATACTGAGGTACTCTGTGAAGGAGAAGCTGATGCATAATGTACCACCACATTTCTCCTCAGGCCCAGCTCTCTCTCTCCAGGTGGATGAAGATGACTTATGATGCCCAGACCCAGACAGCCTCTCCTTAGCCTAGACAGTTGCCAGGACCACCTCCTGGATAGAAATATGATAAGTAGCACACCATGTCCTGGTATTGTATTGTACAGCATGAAGTTGTACAGTAGCGTGCCATAACGTTCGTATACACTGCCTTCAAGAACGTATTCATACACAGCGATTTATTCCCCCCCAAAATTGTGCTACAGCCTGAATTCAAAATGGATTTCTCTCAACAATCCACACACGATACAGCATTATGTTTAGCAGATGTTTTCTGATGAACTAGACCCCCGCCTCCTAAACCTAGCCGCAGACTTCATTGCTCCCCCCTTAACATCTATTTTTAACCTTACGCTTGATGTAAAGGAAATCCCCAAGTTATGGAAATCTGCTTTTGTACTGCCTCTCCTGAAAGTTGGAGATCCTTCACTACTTGACAACTATCAACCCATATCACAATTGTCTGTACTGTCAAAGGTACTGGAGTCCTTAGTTATTAGGCAGCTAAAGACCTACCTCCAAGAAAACAACATCTTAAATGGAATGCAATCAGGTTTTAGGTCTGGCCACAGCACTGTTTCAGCAACATTTAAGGTTTTATGTGTCTGTTTTTATTGATTTGTCGAAGGCTTTTGACACCGTGAACCATGCTGTGTTATGTTGTTGTGGAATTACTGGTCATGATCTAGATGGGTTTATAAAGTACCTATCAAATCATACACAATGTGTAATGGAGGATGGTTGTAAATCTGATTCCATAGAGGTGTGCTCAGGTGTTCCGCAAGGTTCCATTTTGGGCCCATTGTTGTTCATTTCGTTGTTCAACATTGGGGATCTTATTGAAACAGCAGATGTTCCTTATTATGCAGATGATGCTGTTCTTTATTCAAGTTTATCTTTAGCCTTTGAAAATGCCCAAAGAGCATTTAAGCATTTAACATCATACAACAGAATCTGTATGATTTAAAGTCGATTCTAAATTCGGGTAAAACAAAATGCATGGTATTTTCAAATGTCAGGCATGTTACAAATCATGTCATTGCTACATTGGCTGGACTTACTATAGAGCAAGTTAAAGTGTACAAATATTTGGGTGTGTGGGGTGATGATATGCTGAGCTTCACTGTGCATGTAGAGAACTGGATAAGGAAGCTCAAGCTGAAAATAGGATTTTATTACCGGCATAAGGCCTATTTTTCTTTTGAGGCCAGGAAGGAGCTGGTACGAAGTACGTTACTGTCGGTTTTAGATTTTAGTGATGTTATATGTCTGGGTTGGCGCCCCCCCCCCCCTTGGGTTGTGCCGTGGCGGAGATCTTTGTGGGCTATACTCGGCTTTGTCTCAGGATGGTAAGTTGGTGGTTGAAGATATCCCTCTAGTGGTGTGGGGGCTGTGCTTTGGCAAAGTGGATGGGGTTATATCCTTCCTGTTTGGCCCTGTTCGGGGGTATCATCGGATGTGGCCACAGTGTCTCCTGACCCCTCCTGTCTCAGCCTCCAGTATTGATGCTGCAGTCGTTTATGTGTCGGGGGCTAGGGTCAGAAAAAAATATTACAGTTTTGAAAACATTTAGTTGATAAATTGCAGATGATAAATTGTTATCAAAATCTACTTGGACTGCTCTTTATTCAAAGAGAAAAAGTTGCATTACATGAATGATTGTTAGCCATGGTCCAAAGTTAGATAAATCAAAGTTGTCACGCCCTGGTCATAGTATTTTGTGTTTTTCTTAATGTATTTGGTCAGGCCAGGGTGTGACATGGGTTTTTGTATGTGGTGTGTAGCTTAGTGGGATTGTAGCTTAGTGGGGTGTTCTAGAAGAGTCTATGGCTGTCTGAAGTGGTTCTCAATCAGAGGCAAGTGTTTATCGTTGTCTCTGATTGGGAACCATATTTAGGCAGCCATATTCTTTGGTTGTATTGTGGGTGATTGTCCTGAGTGTCTTGTTGTCCTTGTGCTGTGTTAGTTTACACAAGTATAGGCTGTTTTCGGTTTTCACTATGTTTATTGTTTTGTTGAGTTTGTGTTTATTCGTGTTTACGTTGTTTAAATAAACATGGATCGCAATCGACACGCTGCAGTTTGGTCCGACTCTCCTTCACCATATGAAAACCGTGACAAAAGTGTTGTGAAATATGTTATAAATGCTCAATGTTGTTGTTTCACTCGTCTCATAGTCATTCAGGTTTAGACGAAGAACAACAGAAGGAAGAAATATTAACAGAATATCACACAACAAATAAGCCCGTAAAGAATATTACTCTAGGCACTTACTTCAACACTAGCAGCGCATCCTAAATGGCACACTTGTCCCTATGGGCCCTGGTCAAAAATAGTGCACCACATAGGGAATAGGATACCATTTGGGATGTGGGTAAATTCTTTATTTTCTCCCCCTCACCAACCCAAAAACATATTGATCCTTTCTATGGTGAGTTTCTTTTCTAAATCTTTATTGGGCTCATACATCTACATTAATAAATACTGCTCCCTACACCACCAGTGTCCTGTAAACACAAAACAATCAATATTTATATAACTTTCTCTCCAGTTGAATATTTATCTCTCAGCTGTTATCACGTTGTATGTCTCCTCTGCACTAACCCATGTCTCCACAATCAAAAGGTAATCATTTACAAGGAGTAGAACATTTTGTATGGAAGTATGCCGAGCTCTATTCCTCTGTTAGTTGAACACTATTTCAATATGGACCTACAGTGCTTTCAGAAAGATACCTAATGACCTAATACCTAATGACCTAATACCTAATGACCTAATACCTAATGACCTAATACCTAATGACCTAATACCTAATGACTAATGAAACATTTTGTTGTGTTACAGCCTGGATTACATTTAGATGTTTGGCGAAACACAATATCCCCATAACGGCAAAATGGAATTATGTTATTCAACATTTTTACAAAAAAAAAATCAAAAATGAAAAGCTGAAATGTCTTGACTCAATATGAATTCAATCCCTAAGTCAGTTCAGGATTAAAAATGTGCTCAACAAGTCACATAATAGTGTTTGGTCCCTCAGTCAAGCAGTGAATTTCTAACACAAATTCAACTACAAAGACCATGGAGGTTTCTAATGCTTTGCAAAGAATGGCACATATTGGTAGGTGGGTAAACATAAAATAAAAAAACAGACATTGAATATGGCATGATGAAGATATTAATCACATTTTTGGATGGTGTATCAATACACCCAGTCACTACAAAAATACAGGCTTCCTTCCTAACTCAGTTGCCGGAAAGGAAGGAAACTGCTCAGGGATTTCACAATGAGACCAAGAGTTACAGAGTGTGATGGCTGTGATACGAGAAACTGAGGATGAATCAATAACATTGTAATTACTCCACAATACTAACCTAATTTACAGAGTGAAAATAAGGAAGCTTGTACAGAATACAAATATGACAAAACATGCATCCTGTTTGCAAAAGACACTTAATACTGAAAAAGCAATGCACTTTTGTCCTGAAAACAAGGTGTTACGTTTGGGCCAAATTCAATTCAACATATTACTGAGTACCACTCTCCATATTTTCAAGCATAGTGGTGACCACGTCATGTTATGGGTATGCTTGTAGTCATTAAGGACTGGGGAGCTTTTCAGGATAAAAAATAAACGTAATGTGGCTAAGCACAGGCAAAATCCTAGAGGATAACCTGGTTCAGTCAGCTTTCCACCAGACACTGTCTCACGTCCTGACCATAGAGAATCCTTACTTTCTATGGTGGAGTAGGTCAGCGCCTGACTGCGGGGTTAGTTTAGTTTATATTTTCTATGTTGGTGTTTGGTGTGATTCCCAATTAGAGGCAGATGGCTATCGTTGTCTCTAATTGAGGATCATATTTAAGTAGCATTTTTCCACCTGTGTTTTGTGGGATATTGTTTATGGGTAGTTGTATGTCAGCACTCCATTGTGGTCATGGTACGTTCTAGCTTTATTGTTTTGTGCATTTCACTAAATAAAGATGTGGAACCCAGATCACACTGCACGTTGGTCCGAGTGTGCTTCAAACGATCATGACACACTGGGAGATCAATTCACCTTTCAGCAGGACAGTAACCTAAAACACAAGGCCAAATCTACACTGGAGTTGCTTACCAAGAAGACAGTGAATGTTTCTGAGTGGCCGAGTTACAGTTTTGACTTAAATTTCCTTGAAAATGAATGGCAAGACCTGAATAAGGTTGTCTAGCAATGATCAACAACCAATTTATAAGAGCTTGAAGAATTGTGAAAAGAATAATGGGCAAATCCAAAGCTCTTGAGACCCAGTAAGATTCGCAGCTGTAATCGCTGCCAAAGGTGCTTCTACAAATGTATAAAAACATGTTTTCACTTTGTCATTATGGGGTATTGTGTGTAGATGGGTGAGAAAAAAAATCTATTTAGAATTCAGGCTGTAACACAACAAAACGTGGAATAAGTCAAGGGGTATGAACACCTTCTGAAGGCATACTGTAAAAAATAAAACTAGAAAGCAAAAACACATACAGTATGTCAGACAAATATATATTTTTAAATTGACTAATTGATTTTAAGCATATTTATTTTAGACAATCTTTCAAGTGAATTGATTTTAGTGTTTTTCCCTTTGAGATTTCAGCATGTTAAGTTTTTCCCTTCAGAGTTGATGGTATGTAGAGTGAAGGATTTGTTAGTTTTTCCACAGCATGAATCAAAAATGTCTAATGTCAGAGTTGATGGTATGTAGAGTGAAGGATTTGTTAGTTTTTCCACAGCATGAATCACACATTTAGCTTGGTGTGTGTTCTCTCATAGATCTAATGTCAGAGTTGATGGTATGTAGAGTGAAGGATTTGTTAGTTTTTCCACAGCATGAATCACACATTTAGCTTGGTGTGTGTTCTCTCATAGATCTAATGTCAGAGTTGATGGTATGTAGAGTGAAGGATTTGTTAGCTTTGTTAGCAGTCTCAGATTGGCTTGTACACAGATTGTTCTATATGTTGCCTTCTAGGCCAGGTTACTATATAGCACTTAATGTTACTATATCTTATAGATTGTTATATATGTTGCCTTCTAGGCCAGGGTACTATATGTTGCCTTCTAGGCAGGTTACTATATAGCAGATTGTTCTATATGTTGCCTTCTAGGCCAGGTTACTATATAGCACTTACAGATTGTTCTATATGTTGCCTTCTAGGCCAGGTTACTATATTGCACTTACAGATTGTTCTATATGTTGCCTTCTAGGCCAGGTTACTATATAGCACTTACAGATTGTTATATATGTTGCCTTCTACAGATGCATTTACATATTTCTATATGTTGCCTTCTAGGCCAGGTTACTATATAGTTCACTTTACAGATTACAGATTGTTCTATATGTTGCCTTCTAGGCCAGGTTACTATATAGCACTTACAGATTGTTCTATATGTTGCCTTCTAGGCCAGTTACTATATAGTTACTATATAGCAGGTTACTTATAGATTGTTATATATGTTGCCTTCTAGGCCAGGTTACTATATAGCACTTACAGATTGTTCTATATGTTGCCTTCTATGGCCAGGTTACTATAGATTGTTCTATATGTTGCACAGGTTACAGATTGTTCTATATGTTGCCTTCTAGGCCAGGTTACTATATAGCACTTATAGATTGTTATATATGTTGCCTTCTAGGCCAGGTTACTATATAGCACTTACATTGTCTATTGTTGCCTTCTAGGCCAGGTTACTATATAGCATTTATAGATTGTTCTATATGTTGCCTTAGGCCAGGTTACTATATAGCATTTATAGATTGTTCTATATGTTGCCTTCTAGGCCAGGTTACTATATAGCACTTACAGATTGTTCTATATGTTGCCTTCTAGGCCAGGTTACTATATAGCACTTACAGATTGTTCTATATGTTGCCTTCTAGGCCAGGTTACTATATAGCACTTATAGATTGTTATATATGTTGCCTTCTAGGTTACTGTTGCCTTCTAGGCCAGGTTACTATATAGCACTTACATGTTGCCTCTACTTATAGATTGTTCTATATGTTGCCTTCTGTTACTATTGCCTTCTATAGTTGCCAGGTTACTATATAGCACTTACAGATTGTTCTATATGTTGCCTTCTAGGCCAGGTTACTATATAGCACTTATAGATTGTTCTATATGTTGCCTTCTAGGCCAGGTTACTATATAGCACTTACAGATTGTTCTATATGTTGCCTTCTAGGCCAGGTTACTAGATATAGCAGGCCAGGTTTATAGCATTGTTCTATATGTTGCCTTCTAGGCCAGGTTACTATATAGCACTTATAGATTGTTCTATATGTTGCCTTCTAGGCCAGGTTACTATATAGCCAGGTTACTATATAGCACTTACAGATTGTTCTATATGTTGCCTTCTAGGCCAGGTTACTATATAGCACTTACAGATTGTTCTATATGTTGCCTTCTAGGCCAGGTTACTATATAGCACTTACAGATTGTTCTATATGTTGCCTTCTAGGCCAGGTTACTATATAGCACTTACAGATTGTTCTATATGTTGCCTTCTAGGCCAGGTTACTATATAGCACTTACAGATTGTTCTATATGTTGCCTTCTAGGCCAGGTTACTATATAGCACTTACAGATTGTTATATATGTTGCCTTCTAGGCCAGGTTACTATATAGCACTTACAGATTGTTCTATATGTTGCCTTCTAGGCCAGGTTACTATATAGCACTTACAGATTGTTCTATATGTTGCCTTCTAGGCCAGGTTACTATATAGCACTTACAGATTGTTCTATATGTTGCCTTCTAGGCCAGGTTACTATATAGCACTTATAGATTGTTCTATATGTTGCCTTCTTACTATATAGCACTTACAGATTGTTCTATATGTTGCCTTCTAGGCCAGGTTACTATATAGCACTTACAGATTGTTCTATATGTTGCCTTCTAGGCCAGGTTACTATATAGCACTTTACAGATTGTTCTATATGTTGCCTTCTAGGCCAGGTTAGATTGTTCTATATAGGTTACACTTACAGATTGTTCTATATGTTGCCTTCTAGGCCAGGTTACTATATAGCACTTACAGATTGTTCTATATGTTGCCTTCTAGGCCAGGTTACTATATAGCACTTATAGATTGTTCTATATGTTGCCTTCTAGGCCAGGTTACTATATAGCACTTACAGATTGTTCTATATGTTGCCTTCTAGGCCAGGTTACTATATAGCACTTACAGATTGTTCTATATGTTGCCTTCTAGGCCAGGTTACTATATAGCACTTATAGATTGTTCTATATGTTGCCTTCTAGGCCAGGTTACTATATAGCACTTACAGATTGTTCTATATGTTGCCTTCTAGGCCAGGTTACTATATAGCACTTACAGATTGTTCTATATGTTGCCTTCTAGGCCAGGTTACTATATAGCACTTATAGATTTTTCTATATAGCACTATATAGCATTGTTCTATATGTTGCCTTCTAGGCCAGGTTACTATATAGCACTTACAGATTGTTCTATATGTTGCCTTCTAGGCCAGGTTACTATATAGCACTTACAGATTGTTCTATATGTTGCCTTCTAGGCCAGGTTACTATATAGCACTTACAGATTGTTATATATGTTGCCTTCTAGGCCAGGTTACTATATAGCACTTACAGATTGTTCTATATGTTGCCTTCTAGGCCAGGTTACTATATAGCACTTACAGATTGTCTATATGTTGCCTTCTAGGCCAGGTTACTATATAGCACTTACAGATTGTTCTATATTGCCTTCTAGGCCAGGTTACTATATAGCACTTACAGATTGTTCTATATGTTGCCTTCTAGGCCAGGTTACTATATAGCACTTACAGATTGTTCTATATGTTGCCTTCTAGGCCAGGTTACTATATAGCACTTACAGATTGTTCTATATGTTGCCTTCTAGGCCAGGTTACTATATAGCACTTACAGATTGCACTTAGGCCAGGTTACTATTGTTACAGATTGTTCTATATGTTGCCTTCTAGGCCAGGTTACTATATAGCACTTACAGATTGTTCTATATGTTGCCTTCTAGGCCAGGTTACTATATAGCACTTACAGATTGTTCTATATGTTGCCTTCTAGGCCAGGTTACTATATAGCACAGGTTACTATATAGCACTTACAGATTGTTCTATATGTTGCCTTCTAGGCCAGGTTACTATATAGCACTTACAGATTGTTCTATATGTTGCCTTCTAGGCCAGGTTACTATATAGCACTTACAGATTGTTCTATATGTTGCCTTCTAGGCCAGGTTACTATATAGCACTTACAGATTGTTCTATATGTTGCCTTCTAGGCCAGGTACAGATTGTTCTATATAGGCCAGGTTACTATACAGATTACAGATTGTTCTATATGTTGCCTTCTAGGCCAGGTTACTATATAGCACTTACAGATTGTTCTATATGTTGCCTTCTAGGCCAGGTTACTATATAGCACTTACAGATTGTTATATATGTTGCCTTCTAGGCCAGGTTACTATATAGCAGACTTACAGGTTACTATTAGCACTTACAGATATATGTTGCCTTCTAGGCCAGGTTACTATATAGCACTTACAGATTGTTCTATATGTTGCCTTCTAGGCCAGGTTACTATATAGCACTTACAGATTGTTCTATATGTTGCCTTCTAGGCCAGGTTACTATATAGCACTTACAGATTGTTCTATATGTTGCCTTCTAGGCCAGGTTACTATATAGCACTTACATATTGTTCTATATGTTGCCGTCTAGGCCAGGTTACTATATAGCACTTACAGATTGTTCTATATGTTGCCTTCTAGGCCAGGTTACTATATAGCACTTATAGATTGCATGATAGAATTGTTTAGCTAATTTCCAATTGAGCCGGCACGTTCAGCGTCTCTGCTAACACGACAACATTGCCTTTAAATCTCAATCACTTTGTAAAGCAATCTTCCGTTATACAGATTTAATAGAACTTCATTATTGGAATTTTATTGTGTTACTTTTTAGAATTTGTACTTAAGTTTATTTGGTAAAAATTGTCTTAACTCTTTCTTGAACTACGTTGTTGGTTAAGGGCTTGTAGGTAAGCTTTTCACGGTTGTATTTGGCGCATGTGACAAATAAAGTTTTATTTAATATGTTTGATTCAAGATGTGCTCATGTCCTCAGATGCCTCAGAATGTGTGTATCAGTCCGATCTGTCTTCATGTCAAGGTTTAGTTGACCTGAATCTCTCATCAGTCCTCTCTCAGAGATACCTGTCTGCGATGACAGTCTAATCTGCTCGTCTACACTGAGGCCTTCTAAGGTCTGCTGACAGGCCATTTACATGACAAATGAGACAGTGTTATTGGCCGCTCTCCTTAACAGTAAGTGTCGCTTCAACAGGAGGCTGTTTACTTAGATATTCAGATGACATGAATATACAATAAAACACCTCTTGATGTTTGGCCCTTGTTCTATTTACCCCCTTAAGTACTAGAGGAAGAGGGATGTGGATGGACTTGATTCTTAATGTTGGCTAAATGTGGATAGACTTGATTCTTCCTGTTGGCTATGTCATGACGTTGGCCTGTGGGTAAGGTTTATGACCCCCCATACATATATTTCTCCCTTCCCTCTTTCTTGACTATACAGCCTTTGTTAAACAGAGATTCTGGGAACATCAGAAGGTGGGCGGGGGGGGGGTTTAACCATATTCTGGTAATCTGACCAGTAGAACATCTGCGGTGGTACTTAATGAATATCATGTCAGTTCGGTTGTCATCTGAGGCATTCTCATCAATGATAGGATGACATAAACGGTATAGTGGAAAGTCTACACATTATAGTTATCAGATTCACATGGAATTGTTGTCCATTTTAAATGTTTGAATATAAAATTATTGGTGAAAAGATTAAACGTAATTTTAGCTTCCAAATGAGAGATTTGGGTTTTCATAAGGTTAGGGCTCTGCTCAATCAGTGGCCCGCCCCTGTGAAGAGACATGGGTTATAAAACTATGAAAAACACACCCTTCTCCCTCCAATATATAAGCCCTTGACGAAAATGTAACCACCTGTTCCGAGGACGATAGGTCGACGGCCCATATGTTGAAAAGTACTAACATGTCAACTACAGAACTAAGCCAACCTCAGCGTGAGCTTTGGTTGTGAATGGTATAAACTTTGAAATCTTACTCACTAAAGAAGTGAGACATTCTATCCGTTGAGTTAGCAACAACAGCTGCAAACGTGGGCAATGAATGAACAGACTGAGTATCCCCTCTACCACACAACGACATTAGTACAACGTATCTAATTTACCACCAGAGACATTCTTCAAAGGGCAAAGGACTCTGTTGGGCAACACGGCCTTCCATCTACCACCAACCTACCGAAGCGCAGCTCAGAGTAAATATTTATTGCATTTTCATTTTCCAAATGGGCAGTAATTTAGAATGCATAAAATTCTGTATTTACGATAGAGTAGTTGCCTACGGCCCGATATCGCTTCTCCCTTTGTTCTTCAGTCTTCCCACTCTTTCACTCAACCCCAGCCCCATTTTCTTTGGGTAACCAGCCGTCATATCTGTTCCGTCCTCTAGGGACGCTTTCCTTTTTGACGTAATTTGTAATCAAGGTATGATTCATTCTGTGTATATGTAATTCTGTGTGATTCGTTAGGTATTTAGTAAATAAATAATTAAACCCAATTTTGCATTGCTGTTTCAACTTGTTAGCCTGGGTTCGTGAAAATAACCAAGAATTTACAACTTTCAGATGAGACTGAAATAAGGTGACGATTAATATTGACTGCTATTGATATAAAATATGACTAGGTCTTTAAGAGTTTATTCGGAAGATAACTGCTCTATAAATATTATTTCGTGGTGCCCCGACTTTCTAGTTAATTACATTTATGTGATTAGCTCAATAAGGTAATATTAATTACAGAGAAAGGATTTTATAGAGTAGCATGTCATATCACAGTGCCACCCGTTTTGTCACTAAAGCACCTTATACCACCCACCACTGCGACCTGTATGCTCTAGTCGGCTGGCCCTCGCTACATATTCGTCGCCAGACCCACTGGCTCCAGGTCATCTACAAGTCCATGCTAGGTAAAGCTCCGCCTTATCTCAGTTCACTGGTCACGATGGCAACACCCGTCCGTAGCACGCGCTCCAGCAGGTGTATCTCACTGATCATCCCTAAAGCCAACACCTGATTTGGCCGCCTTTCGTTCCAGTTCTCTGCTGCCTGTGCCTGGAACGAATTGCAAAAATCGCTGAAGTTGGAGACTTTTATCTCCCTCACCAACTTCAAACAACTGCTATCTGAGCAGCTTACCGATCTCTGCAGCTGTACATAGTCTATCGGTAAATAGCCCTCCCATTTTTACCTACCTCATCCCCATACTATTTTTATTTATTTACTTTTCTGCTCTTTTGCACACCAATATCTCTACTTGTACATGACCATCTGATCATTTATCACTCCCGTATATAGACTCCCCCTTTTTTTCTACTGTGTTATTGACTTGTTAATTGTTTACTCCATGTGTAACTCTGTGTTGTCTGTTCACACTGCTATGCTTTATCTTGGCCAGGTCGCAGTTGCAAATGAGAACTTGTTCTCAACTAGCCTACCTGGTTAAATAAAGGTGAAATTAAAAAAATTTAAAAAATCACTTAATCCGGCATAGCCAAAGACACGACAGCTACATGTGGATGGGCCTGATTCTTTGTGTTGGGTAGATGTGGATAGACTTGATTCTTTATGTTGGCTACATGTGGATAGAATTGATTCTTTACGTTGGCTACATGTGGATAGAATTGATTCTTTATGTTGGCTACATGTGGATAGACTTGATTCTTTATGTTGGCTACATGTGGATAGAATTGATTCTTTACGTTGGCTACATGTGGATAGAATTGATTCTTTACGTTGGCTACATGTGGATAGAATTGATTCTTTATGTCGGCTACATGTGGATAGAATTGATTCTTTACGTTGGCTACATGTGGATAGAATTGATTCTTTACGTTGGCTACATGTGGATAGAATTGATTCTTTATGTCGGCTACATGTGGATAGAATTGATTCTTTACGTTGGCTACATGTGGATAGAATTGATTCTTTACGTTGGCTACATGTGGATATAATTGATTCTTTACGTTGGCTACATGTGGATAGAATTTATTATTTACGTTGGCTACATGTGGATAGAATTGATTATTTACATTGGCGACATGTGGATGGACCTGATTCTTTATGTTGGCTACATGTGGATAGAATTGATTCTTTACGTTGTTTACATGTGGATAGAATTGATTCTTTACGTTGTTTACATGTGGATAGAATTGATTCTTTACGTTGTTTACATGTGGATAGAATTGATTCTTTACGTTGGCTACATGTGGATAGAATTGATTCTTTACGCTGGCTACATGTGGATAGAATTGATTCTTTATGTTGGCTCCATGTGGATAGAATTGATTCTTTATGTTGGCTACATGTGGATAGACTTGATTCTTTATGTTGGCTCGATGTGGATAGACTTGATTCTTTATGTTGGGTACATGTGGATAGACTTGATTCTTTATGTTGGGTACATGTGGATAGACTTGATTCTTTATGTTGGCTAGATGTGGATAGACTTGATTCTTTATGTTGGGTACATGTGGATAGACTTGATTCTTTATGTTGGGTACATGTGGATAGACTTGATTCTTTATGTTGGCTACATGTGGATAGACTTGATTCTTTATGTTGGCTACATGTGGATAGACTTGATTCTTTATGTTGGCTACATGTGGATAGAATTGATTCTTTACGTTGGCTACATGTGGATATAATTGATTCTTTACGTTGGCTACATGTGGATAGAATTGATTCTTTACGTTGGCTACATGTGGATAGAATTGATTCTTTACATGTGGATAGAATTGATTCTTTTGGCTACATGTGGATAGAATTGATTCTTTACGTTGGCTACATGTGGATAGAATTGATTCTTTACGTTGGCTACATGTGGATAGACTTGATTCTTTACGTTGGCTACATGTGGATAGACTTGATTCTTTACGTTGGCTACATGTGGATAGAATTGATTCTTTAGACATGTGGATAGATTCTTTACGTTGGCTACATGTGGATAGAATTGATTCTTTACGTTGGCTACATGTGGATAGAATTGATTCTTTACGTTGGCTACATGTGGATAGACTTGATTCTTTACGTTGGCTACATGTGGATAGACTTGATTCTTTACGTTGGCTACATGTGGATAGACTTGATTCTTTACGTTGGCTACATGTGGATAGACTTGATTCTTTACGTTGGCTACATGTGGATAGACTTGATTCTTTATGTTGGCTACATGTGGATAGAATTGATTCTTTATGTTGGCTACATGTGGATAGACTTGATTCTTTATGTTGGCTCGATGTGGATAGACTTGATTATTTATGTTGGCTACATGTGGATAGACTTGATTCTTTATGTTGGCTACATGTGGATAGACTTGATTCTTTATGTTGGGTACATGTGGATAGACTTGATTCTTTATGTTGGCTACATTCACGCGAGCCCCTGTCAGTCCAATGGTCAACACAGCAGTCATTAAGAATTATAGAGATTAAAATACATCTAAAAGAGAAGCCAGCTCCTGTCAACCCCATCACCCCACACCAAAAGACACTAATTATGAGGGCAGAGCTCCTGTCAGCCCCATCGACCCACACCAAAAGACACTAATTATGACGAGAGAGCCCCTGTCAGCCCATCGCCCCACACCAAAATACACTAATTATGAGGACAGAGCTCCTGTCAGCCCGATCGACCCACACCAAAAGACACTAATTATGACGAAAGAGCCCCTGTCAGCCCATCGCCCCACACCAAAATACACTAATTATGAGGACAGAGCTCCTGTCAGCCCCATTGCCCCACACCAGACACTAATTATGAAATAAAAAATCTCCTCAAATGTTATTTGTCATATTCTTTGTCAAGAACAGGTGTAAACTAACAGTGTAATGCACAGACACTAATTATGAGGACAGAGTTCCTGCTAATGCATTTAAGTAATCCATGAGACAGTGAAGTGTTAAATGACACGCATCGGCTGCTAATAGAGGACACAACGCCTTGTTAGGTTTATGAGTTTCAGCTTTGAATTATGACGAACCTGAATGAGATGCTTCCATAATGATCTGGCTGCTATAGGCGTGTTTCTGTTTCTACAGATTAGTAAAATACTTATTCACCAGAGACAGCTGTTTTAGTGGCCATTGGGTGGGGAAAAAAAAAACACAAACAAAAAGTGCTTTCACTCTGAATTAGATAAATATATATATCCACACAGTGTATTCAGAAAGTTTTCAGACACCTTGATTTTTTCCACATTTGTTATGTTACAATCTTGTTTTAAAATGGCAACAAAAACAAGAATACTCACCAATCTACACACAATACCCCATAGTGACAAAGCAAAAACAGATTTTTAGACATTTTGGCAAATGTATTATCCCCTCCCGGAAATATAACATTTACATAAGTTTGCAAACACTTTACTAAGTACGTTGTTAATGCACCTTTGGCAGCGATTACAGTGTCGAGTCTTTGTGGGTTTGACGATACAAGCTTGGCACACCTGTATTTCTCCCATTCCTCTCTGCAGATCCTCTCAAGCTCTGTCAGGTTGGATAGAGAGCACTGCTGCACAGCTATTTTACATTTAACATTTACATTTAAGTCATTTAGCAGACGCTCTTATCCAGAGCGACTTCAGAACTCACTAGAGATGTTCGATCGGGTTCAAGTCTGGGCTCTGGCTGGGCCACTCAAGGACATTCAGAGACTTGTCCCGAAACCACTCCTGCGTTCTCCTGTGTTCTCTATGTGCCTTTTGGAAAACTCCAAGTGGGCTGTCATTTGCATTCCAGGTGACTACCTCACGAAGCTGGTTGAGAGAATGCCAACAGTGTGCAAAGCATTTGCTGTGCTAATGGAAGCAGAGCAACTTGTGCCGTAGACAGGAGCAGGTGTAGTACTGCTGGTAGTAGCAGTACTACCAGTAGAGCTGGTATGTGTCTCTATGGACGCAGAACAACTTGTGTCGTAGACAGGAGCAGGTGTAGTACTGCTGGTAGTAGCAGTACTACCAGTAGAGCTGGTATGTGTCTCTATGGACGCAGAACAACTTGTGTCGTAGACAGGAGCAGGTGTAGTACTGCTGGTAGTAGCAGTACTACCAGTAGAGCTGGTATGTGTCTCTATGGATGCGGGCCTTACTTTTTTTAACCATTTATCCATTTTCAAGGTGATCATGAGCTATGTTTGTTAGTGGAATTCCTGTGAGAGAGTAACGAATAATGTGATTGGATGTTCATTATTTGACTAGGCATCCTGTATTTGACATTGTGTTGTTATTTCGCTGAACACTAGAGGGTTTCATTTTATTTTTGGCAACGAGGCTTCTCAAGTAAGAAAAAACAAACTCACCCAAATGTATAGCCTCGTTGGAAAATACAAATGGACCGTTTATGTGAATTATATTTTTATTTTCCGTACCCCAATTAATTCTACATTTATTCTGAATGAGGGTGGGAATTTTAAGAACCTATTGTCTTCTTTTTTTTTATATCACAGTGTGTGTCAAGAATGGTCCACCATCCAAAGTACATCTAGCCAACTTGACACAACTGTCAAATCATTGGAGTCAATCTGGGCCAGCATCCCTGTTGAATGCTTTCGACACCTTGTAGAGGTTATGCCCCGACGAATTGAGGCTATTCTGGGGGCAAAAGGGGGGTGCAGCTCAATATTATGAAGATGTTCCTAATGTTATGTACACAAAATGCTATACTCTGTAGGGTTAAGGGGACATCTAAAACAATACACTCTTAGATCACAGAGAGGACATTTCAGGACACATCGACAGTGTTTTCAGAATGTATTCAAACCCTTTGTCTTATTCCACATTTCGTTGGTAACAGCCTGAATTTAAATTGTATTACATTAATAGATTTTTGATGGCCTACACACAATGCCTCATAATGTCAGTGGAATGATGTTTTTTATACATTTTTTATTATTATTATTAATTAAAAAGGAAAGCTGAAATGTCTAGAGTCAAACCAATTCACTTTTTGTCTGGAATACAAAGTGGTCATGTTACGGCAAATCCAATATAACACATTACTAAGTACCACTCTCCATATTTTCAAGCATAGTGGTGGCTGCATCATGTTATGAGTATGCTTGTAATCGTTAAGGACTGGGAGTTTTTCAGGATAAAAAAATAAATGGTATGGAGTGAATGTTCCTGAGTAGCCGAATTTTGACTTTAATATACTTGAAAATGGTTGTCTAGCAATGATCAACAGCCAATTTGACAGAGCTTGAAAAATGCTGAACATAATAATGAGTAAATAGTGTACAATCCAGGTGTGCAAAGCTCTTTTGAAAGACTCACCCAGAAAGACTCACAGCTGAAATCACTGCCTAAGGTGATTCAAACATGTATTGACTCAGGGATGTGAGTATTTATGTAATTTAAATATTTGTGTATTTAATTTTCAATCAATGTTCAATCATTTCTAAAAGCATGTTTTCACTTTGTCATTATGAGATGGGTGAGAGAGAGAGAGACAAAAACAATTTATTCCATTTTGAATTCTGGCTGTAACACAACAAAATGTGGAATAAGTTTAAATAATTTCTGAAGGCACTTTAGGTGTAACATCTGTAAAAGGCCTTAGTTGTTTAGGGAAATGTTGCTAGATGTTAAAGACATGTTGGCACATGTTTATAGAGATGTGTGTTATCTGACCCGAAGGACCACATCCAGGAAATTCCCTCTCCACATCTCTGGTACTACAAACAACTCTGTCATTGGAGCAAATACCCAGACTCAGTCTCACACATTGCCAGTGAACGTGATTTCTTTTTCTGAAGGCTGTAATTAATCCAAGTTATATAGGGACGTGCCAGCGGTGAGTCAGAGAACATTAACGCATCAGGACTAAATAGGGGTTAGGAGGAGACACCCCCCTCTGAAAGAGGTTTAAAGCCTGCTATTAATGGGAGAGTATACATAGCCGATTTTATAATGTGACAGGTTTACTGTAGCCGATAACACCATGCATTTACTCTAAATGTAAGTGGCGGAGGCAGGACACTAAGAGGTTGATTGGAATATTGTATTTTTCTCTCTCGGGGAAAAGCTTTAGGAGGTGATACATTGTGCGAGACAATAAATCAATGACAATTAACCAGTCAGTATTACATTACAGAACAATGACAATAATACAACTGCCATCATTACATGATTATATAAACGAATCTCACACAGTTCTGGAAATCATATTCAATCTAAAATGCCACAATAGACGGTTTACGTTACACTTTGGTCATTGGGTTTGCTCCAGATGTAAAGTTTGATTTTTCTTTCTCTGTACACTGGAATAAAAACATATTAAGATGCTCTATTCAACTCTGTATAATGAGGGGAGCTGTGGTGTCTGTCTTGATGGGGTTTTAACGCTCTCTATGCCAGATCCACGTAGAGTGGATTCAATCTGACTGACCCTAACATTGCTGTCTTATACACAACAGTGATTAAATTCCAGCCAGAGAAACAAGGTTAAACTGACGTCAAACGGCCTTGACCTGAGATTTAGTACTTCCATTTAATGGTTTAACAGCATCCTCTTGCAGCCTCTTTATTAATTATTTATGACTGTATAAAAAAAAAAATGTGTAAACACTTTACAACTTAGCAATTAAAGTGTTAAAGTGTTCCACTGGATGTCATAAGGTGAATGCACCAATTTGTAAGTCGCTCTGGATAAGAGCGTCTGCTAAATGACTTAAATGTAATGTAAATGTAAATGTTATCAGTCTGATCTAGACATTACATTTTTATTGGTTTATGAAAATTAAAGTGGAACTGACAGCGTTTTAGCTACTTTGCAGATATGCAACAATCATAATATCAGTCAAAAATATCAAATTTCCAGTTTATGCTAAAAAACAAACTTTAAAAAAAGGTTTTAAAAATAGGTTCCATTTGACTCAGCATTCCATGATGTACACTAAAGCATTGATGGCAGAATAGATGGATGCACTTCAATGCATGATTCATATAATTCACCAGTACATTTCTTGCTAGTTCAAAACATATTGCTATCGGGTTGTAAATCACAGCTGGCCCGGTACATAGTTTGCTTCCTCCATTCGGGATGCACTGGTTCAGTTTCGACGACTCAATATTTTGGGCATAAACGGACAAATGTAACTATGGCTGGGAATGTCAATACAATAAAACTAGCAAGGGCAATGATCACAAGTCAGTTATAACATGGCTAATAGGCTAGCGTATCTATTTATGCAGAAAGCTAAAAACACATAACCTAACGTTAGCTAACTGTTAGGAGGTTGTCATGGCATTCGGAGGAGTGACTGACTGATGGACTTTTTCCCCCTCATATACAGTTTTGGTAGCTGCACATGAGAGATGCAGGTGTCAGCTAGCAAGAAATGTGAATCGCTTTGCTAGCTAGCTATGCTGAACTTGAACGACTGTTATCCAGTTAGCATATCTCTTGTGTTTGCAAATTCACTCTGGCGATCTACACCGATTTCAAAGCACTCTCATCTGAGTATGCTAGAGTGCAGAAAATTTAGCGTGGGTTTAACTGCCTGTTCAGGGGCAGAATGACAGATTTGTACCTTGTCAGCTCTGTGGTTTGAACTTGAACGCCCAACGCTCTAACCACTAGGCTACCCTCCCGCACCAAAATAGTGAGGTGTTCTCTCATTTATGTCTGTAAGTAGCTAGCAAGTCAACTTTAGCCAGTTAGCTTGGGTGTTTTGATGGGACAAGCATGTATTTGCAGACAAGCTGCAGGCTACTTACTATTCCACATTGTTTATCAGTGCAATTTTGACGGGCAACTAGGTGAAAAGTATAGATTTTTCTAAGGTTCCTTCGTTAGATGTTTAGCTCATCTTGCTCTGGCTAGCATTAGTTGTTGATCTTGTAGCTGTTGATGTGCATATAGGGAAAGATAGCCCACCTTCTTATGGTTGTTTGATCAATAGGACTTTCTCTATGGCTGTGTCTCCACCCTCCTTTCTCTAGGGCTGTGTCTCCACCCTCCTTTCTCTATGGCTGTGTCTCCACCCTCCTTTCTCTAGGGCTGTGTCTCCACCCTCCTTTCTCTAGGGCTGTGTCTCCACCCTCCTTTCTCTAGGGCTGTGTCTCCACCCTCCTTTCTCTAGGGCTGTGTCTCCACCCTCCTTTCTCTATGGCTGTGTCTCCACCCTCCTTTCTCTAGGGCTGTGTCTCCACCCTCCTTTCTCTAGGGCTGTGTCTCCACCCTCCTTTCTCTAGGGCTGTGTCTCCACCCTCCTTTCTCTAGGGCTGTGTCTCCACCCTCCTTTCTCTAGGGCTGTGTCTCCACCCTCCTTTCTCTATGGCTGTGTCTCCACCCTCCTTTCTCTAGGGCTGTGTCTCCACCCTCCTTTCTCTATGGCTGTGTCTCCACCCTCCTTTCTCTAGGGCTGTGTCTCCACCCTCCTTTCTCTATGGCTGTGTCTCCACCCTCCTTTCTCTAGGGCTGTGTCTCCACCCTCCTTTCTCTATGGCTGTGTCTCCACCCTACTTTCTCTATGGCTGTGTCTCCACCCTCCTTTCTCTATGGCTGTGTCTCCACCCTCCTTTCTCTAGGGCTGTGTCTCCACCCTCCTTTCTCTATGGCTGTGTCTCCACCCTACTTTCTCTATGGCTGTGTCTCCACCCTACTTTCTCTATGGCTGTGTCTCCACCCTCCTTTCTCTATGGCTGTGTCTCCACCCTCCTTTCTCTAGGGCTGTGTCTCCACCCTCCTTTCTCTAGGGCTGTGTCTCCACCCTCCTTTCTCTAGGGCTGTGTCTCCACCCTCCTTTCTCTATGGCTGTGTCTCCACCCTCCTTTCTCTAGGGCTGTGTCTCCACCCTCCTTTCTCTATGGCTGTGTCTCCACCCTCCTTTCTCTAGGGCTGTGTCTGCACCCTCCTTTCTCTAGGGCTGTGTCTCCACCCTCCTTTCTCTAGGGCTGTGTCTCCACCCTCCTTTCTCTATGGCTGTGTCTCCACCCTCCTTTCTCTAGGGCTGTGTCTCCACCCTCCTTTCTCTATGGCTGTGTCTCCACCCTCCTTTCTCTAGGGCTGTGTCTCCACCCTCCTTTCTCTATGGCTGTGTCTCCACCCTCCTTTCTCTAGGGCTGTGTCTCCACCCTCCTTTCTCTATGGCTGTGTCTCCACCCTACTTTCTCTATGGCTGTGTCTCCACCCTACTTTCTCTATGGCTGTGTCTCCACCCTCCTTTCTCTAGGGCTGTGTCTCCACCCTCCTTTCTCTATGGCTGTGTCTCCACCCTACTTTCTCTATGGCTGTGTCTCCACCCTACTTTCTCTATGGCTGTGTCTCCACCCTACTTTCTCTAGGGCTGTGTCTCCACCCTACTTTCTCTATGGCTGTGTCCCCACCCTACTTTCTCTAGGGCTGTGTCTCCACCCTACTTTCTCTATGGCTGTGTCTCCACCCTACTTTCTCTATGGCTGTGTCTCCACCCTACTTTCTCTATGGCTGTGTCCCCACCCTACTTTCTCTATGGCTGTGTCCCCACCCTACTTTCTCTATGGCTGTGTCCCCACCCTAATTTCTCTATGGCTGTGTCCCCACCCTACTTTCTCTATGGCTGTGTCCCCACCCTACTTTCTCTATGAGTGTGTCCCCACCCTACTTTCTCTATGGCTGTGTCTCCACCCTACTTTGTCTATGGCTGTGTATCCACCCTACTTTCTCTATGGCTGTGTCCCCACCCTACTTTCTCTATGGCTGTGTCTCCACCCTACTTTCTCTATGGCTGTGTCCCCACCCTACTTTCTCTATGGCTGTGTCTCAACCCTACTTTCTCTAGGGCTGTGTCCCCACCCTACTTTCTATATGGCTGTGTCTCAAACCTACTTTCTCTATGGCTGTGTCTCAAACCTACTTTCTCTATGGCTGTGTCTCCACCCTACTTTCTCTAGAGCTGTGTCTCCACCCTACTTTCTCTATGGCTGTGTCTCAAACCTACTTTCTCTATGGCTGTGTCTCCACCCTACTTTCTCTAGGGCTGTGTCTCAAACCTACTTTCTCTATGGCTGTGTCTCAAACCTACTTTCTCTATGGCTGTGTCTCCACCCTACATTCTCTAGGGCTGTGTCCCCACCCTACTTTCTCTATGAGTGTGTCCCCACCCTACTTTCTCTATGGCTGTGTCTCCACCCTACTTTCTCTATGGCTGTGTCCCCACCCTACTTTCTCTATGAGTGTGTCCCCACCCTACTTTCTCTATGGCTGTGTCTCCACCCTACTTTCTCTATGGCTGTGTCCCCACCCTACTTTCTCTATGAGTGTGTCCCCACCCTACTTTCTCTATGAGTGTGTCCCCACCCTACTTTCTCTATGGCTGTGTCTCCACCCTACTTTCTCTATGGCTGTGTCCCCACCCTACTTTCTCTATGGCTGTGTCCTCACCCTACTTTCTCTATGGCTGTGTCTCCACCCTACTTTCTCTATGGCTGTGTCTCCACCCTACTTTCTCTATGGCTGTGTCTCAAACCTACTTTCTCTATGGCTGTGTCCCCACCCTACTTTCTCTATGAGTGTGTCCCCACCCTACTTTCTCTAGGGCTGTGTCTCCACCCTCCTTTCTCTATGGCTGTGTCTCCTATCGGTGTGCAGAAGTAGTGCACTAATATTATTCTGGATGCACTGGATAAGCTACCAGCTGATTCAGCTGTCCCAGTTAGAGGACAAGGATAGCTCATGGAGACTAGGGGTTTCAGTTCAGAGAGCTGATTCAGCTGTCCCAGTTAGAGGACAAGGATAGCTCATAGAGACTAGGGGTTTCAGTTCAGAGAGCTGATTCAGCTGTCCCTGTTAGAGGACAAGGATAGCTCATAGAGACTTGGGGTTTCAGTTCAAAGAGTTGATTCAGCTGTCCCTGTTAGAGGACAAGGATAGCTCATAGAGACTAGGGGTTTCAGTTCAGAGAGCTGATTCAGCTGTCCCTGTTAGAGGACAAGGATAGCTCATAGAGACTTGGGGTTTCAGTTCAGAGAGTTGATTCAGCTGTCCCTGTTAGAGAACAAGGATAGCTCATAGAGACTTGGGGTTTCAGTTCAGAGAGTTGATTCAGCTGTCCCTGTTAGAGAACAAGGATAGCTCATAGAGACTTGGGGTTTCAGTTCAGAGAGTTGATTCAGCTGTCCCTGTTAGAGAACAAGGATAGCTCATAGAGACTTGGGGTTTCAGTTCAGAGAGTTGATTCAGCTGTCCCTGTTAGAGGACAAGGATAGCTCATGGAGACTAGGGGTTTCAGTTCAGAGAGCTGATTCAGCTGTCCCTGTTAGAGGACAAGGATAGCTCATAGAGACTAGGGGTTTCAGTTCAGAGAGTTGATTCAGCTGTCCCAGTTAGAGGACAAGGATAGCTCATAGAGACTAGGGGTTTCAGTTCAGAGAGTTGATTCAGCTGTCCCAGTTAGAGGACAAGGATAGCTCATAGAGACTAGGGGTTTCAGTTCAGAGAGCTGATTCAGCTGTCCCAGTTAGAGGACAAGGATAGCTCATAGAGACTAGGGGTTTCAGTTCAGAGAGTTGATTCTGCTGTCCCTGTTAGAGGACAAGGATAGCTCATAGAGACTAGGGGTTTCAGTTCAGAGAGTTGATTCAGCTGTCCCTGTTAGAGGACAAGGATTGCTCATGGAGACTTGAGGTTTCAGTTCAGAGAGTTGATTCAGCTGTCCCTGTTAGAGGACAAGGATAGCTCATAGAGACTAGGGGTTTCAGTTCAGAGAGTTGATTCAGCTGTCCCTGTTAGAGGACAAGGAAAGCTCATAGAGACTTGGGGTTTCAGTTCAGAGAGCTGATTCAGCTGTCCCAGTTAGAGGACAAGGATAGCTCATAGAGACTAGGGGTTTCAGTTCAGAGAGTTGATTCAGCTGTCCCAGTTAGAGGACAAGGATAGCTCATAGAGACTAGGGGTTTCAGTTCAGAGAGTTGATTCAGCTGTCCCAGTTAGAGGACAAGGATAGCTCATAGAGACTAGGGGTTTCAGTTCAGAGAGTTGATTCAGCTGTCCCAGTTAGAGGACAAGGATAGCTCATAGAGACTAGGGGTTTCAGTTCAGAGAGTTGATTCAGCTGTCCCAGTTAGAGGACAAGGATAGCTCATAGAGACTAGGGGTTTCAGTTCAGAGAGTTGATTAAATGAAGGTCATTTTATTTTATTTTATGCTTTCCAGGATCCATTTCATCTCCATAAGTTGGACAATCAGATAACAAATATAAAAAGGATCCATGCTGGAGGGTTTCTTCGAGAGGCAGGAGTTGTTTGACACTAAACTAAAGACAAAAGGAACTCAGGTATTTAACACATAAAAGCCTTCATCCTGTCTAAGCCGGGGGAGGGGGTACTATTACTATTAAGTTATATGGAATTATGATACCAAGGATCATTTTGCTATTTGATTTAGAATTTTGAAATACCTTGAAGTATCCCCAAAATATATATATATTTAAAAAAAAATGGAATTAAAAATATTTGTCTCTTCTGTGGCTCAGTTGGTAGAGCATGGCGCTTGTAACGCCAGGGTAGTGGGTTCGATTCCCGGGACCACCCATACGTAGAATGTATGCACACATGACTGTAAGTCGCTTTGGATAAAAGCGTCAGCTAAATGGCATATATTATTATTATTATATTATATTTGGGTCCTTACTGCTATTGGCCCATCCAACGCCCATGGAGCAACACATAGTTCCTCAAAAAAATCTAAATGAATTTTGTTCTGAAGCGTCGGTCCTATATCTGAGAGAGTTAAGAAAGTTCATGAAACAGTCTCCATATATATATTGTGCTTCCGTAAATCTTTTCAACTGGTACCCGGGGGACTTTCAGACGAGTCTTCTGAAGCCTGTCGGTTTCCTGGAGCAAAACAACTGACATGTACGAGTTCGTGAGAGTCTCACCTATCCAGGCCAATCCATTTGGACGCTACAAACGATTTTGTGAGAAGACTGACTTATGGGATGTCTCATGGTCTGACAAACACCGCTCTCTAGCTCTGTCAAGTGTGAAGTGTAACATCCGCAGATGCGGTTTGATTGAGACACATTTTAAATGCTATAAAAAAAATATATATATATATCTCTAGTATAAACTCATGGATTTCTTCCAATGTTGCTAATTACATCGACCTTAGAGGGTTAATAAAGGGAATTGGCTGCCTGTGTGCTCAGAGCATGGAGATGTATAGAGGTCTGTATTGACTAAAAGCCTATATTAAAAGAGAAAGGGAAAGGCATTAACATGGACAGTGCCATTTGAGGGCTGATCAGTTGCAATCTCTATATATCTCTATTGCTCAAAGGTGCCTGCAGTTAAAGGGACAGTTAACCAAAAATTACAATTAAAGAGAGAGTTCCCTAAAAAGAATAAGACAAATTGGAGCATTTTCAACAAATAGGGAATAGGGTACAATTTGTATAATGCTCTAATAGGGAATCATTTGGATAGTTCTCCAATAGGGAATCATTTGGGTTGTGCACTGATAGGGAATCATTTGGGTTGTGCACTGATAGGGAATCATTTGGGTAGTTCTCCAATAGGGAATAATTTGGGTTGTGCACTGATAGGGAATCATTTGGGTTGTGCACTGATAGGGAATCATTTGGGTAGTTCTCCAATAGGGAATCATTGGGGTTGTGCACTGATAGGGAATCATTTGGGTAGTTCTCCAATAGGGAATCATTGGGGTTGTGCACTGATAGGGAATCATTTGGGTTGTGCACTGACAGGGAATCATTTGGGTAGTTCTCCAATAGGGAATCATTGGGGTTGTGCACTGATAGGGAATCATTTGGGTAGTTCTCCAATAGGGAATCATTGGGGTTGTGCACTGATAGGGAATCATTTGGGTAGTTCTCCAATAGGGAATCATTGGGGTTGTGCACTGATAGGGAATCATTTGGGTTGTGCACTGACAGGGAATCATTTGGGTAGTTCTCCAATAGGGAATCATTGGGGTTGTGCATTGATAGGGAATCATTTGGGTAGTTCTCCAATAGGGAATCATTGGGGTTGTGCATTGATAGGGAATCATTTGGGTAGTTCTCCAATAGGGAATCATTGGGGTTGTGCACTGATAAGGAATCATTTTGGTAGTACACTAATGCGTAATCATTTTGGTAGTACACTAATGCGTAATCATTTGGGTAGTGCACTGACAGGGAATCATTTGGGTAGTGCACTAATGCGTAATCATTTGGGACGCATCCATAGTCTCTGAAAGGTTAACTCCAGTGACTGCTGTGCAGAGAAGGAGGCACCTGTCATTGGGCTCTAGACAGCACTGGGATCGATGATACAGATTTAATCTCCTCAGTCTCAGTCTGTTCTTCTCAATCTCATCAGTGTCTCTAGCAGAATCAGACACCCAAGGGCACTCTGTGCTGGTTTCACCAAACCTCTTTCCCCACATTACACAGCCGGGAATAGCCAACCCGCTTAAGGCATATCACACTGGAAAGAGGGATGCCTTTTGGCCACTTCAACCATCACACAGCTGAGATGGGGGGGGGGGGTCTTGTTTATTTTTATCTTATTTAAGTTGAATAGATAAGTAGTGTAGGTTTGTGGCCTGACACACAGGGGAGTGTTTGAAATATTCACTTTCATCATGGCATTTGGACTTCCCCCAGACAGAGAACACGAGGCCCAAATATCACCTTGCTCTCTACATAGTGCACTACTTTTGACAGAGGGGGCCTGGTGAATAGGGAATAGGGTGACATTTGGAATTCGGTGACAAGTTCTTTGTTGTACCTACCTATCACAAACCCTCTTATGTAAAAATGCCCAAAAGCCACAACGTACTTTCTAAACACCTGTTTATATGAATGTTTGTTTGAAATGTCCCTAGATCTCTTGACGACAACCTGAGTTTATTAAATGTCCCTAGCTCTCTTGACGACAACCTGAGTGTATTAAATGTCTGTAGCTCTCTTGACGACAATCTGAGTGAATTAAATGTCCCTAGCTCTCTTGACGACAATCTGAGTTTATTAAATGTCTCTAGCTCTCTTTTGACGACAACTTGAGTTTATTAAATGTCTCTAGCTCTCTTGACGACAACCTGAGTTTATTAAATGTCTCTAGCTCTCTTGACGACAATCTGAGTTTATTAAATGTCTCTAGCTCTCTTGACGACAACCTGAGTTTATTAAATGTCTCTAGCTCTCTTGACGACAATCTGAGTTTATTAAATGTCTCTAGCTCTTTTGACGACAACCTGAGTTTATTAAATGTCTCTAGCTCTCTTGACGACAACCTGAGTTTATTAAATGTCTCTAGCTCTCTTTTGACGACAACTTGAGTTTATTAAATGTCTCTAGCTCTCTTGACGACAACCTGAGTTTATTAAATGTCTCTAGCTCTCTTGACGACAATCTGAGTTTATTAAATGTCTCTAGCTCTCTTGACGACAACCTGAGTTTATTAAATGTCTCTAGCTCTCTTGACGACAATCTGAGTTTATTAAATGTCTCTAGCTCTCTTTTGACGACAACCTGAGTTTATTAAATGTCCCTAGCTCTCTTGACGACAATCTGAGTTTATTAAATGTCTCTAGCTCTCTTGACGACGATCTGAGTGTATTAAATGTCTCTAGCTCTCTTTTGACGACAACCTGAGTGTATTAAATGTCCCTAGCTCTCTTGACGACATTCTGAGTTTATTAAATGTCCCTAGCTCTCTTGACGACAATCTGAGTGTATTAAATGTCCCTAGCTCTCTTGACGACAATCTGAGTGTATTAAATGTCTCTAGCTCTCTTGACAACAACCTGCGTTTATTAAATATCTCTAGCTCTCTTGACGACAACCTGAGTGTATTAAATGTCTCTAGCTCTCTTGACGACAATCTGAGTGTATTAAATGTCCCTAGCTCTCTTGACGACAACCTGAGTGTATTAAATGTCTCTAGCTCTCTTGACGACAATCTGAGATTATTAAATTTCTCTAGCTCTCTTGACAACCTGAGTTTATTAAATGTCTCTAGCTCTCTTGACGACAATCTGAGTTTATTAAATGTCCCTAGCTCTCTTGACGACAACCTGAGTTTATTAAATGTCCCTAGCTCTCTTGACGACAATCTGAGATTATTAAATTTCTCTAGCTCTCTTGACGACAACCTGAGTTTATTAAATGTCTCTAGCTCTCTTGACGACAATCTGAGTTTATTAAATGTCCCTAGCTCTCTTGACGACAACCTGAGTTTATTAAATGTCCCTAGCTCTCTTGACGACAACCTGAGTGTATTAAATGTCTCTAGCTCTCTTGACGACAATCTGAGATTATTAAATTTCTCTAGCTCTCTTGATGACAACCTGAGTGTATTAAATGTCTCTAGCTCTCTTGACGACAACCTGAGTTTATTAAATTTCTCTAGCTCTCTTGACGACAACCTGAGTTTATTAAATGTCTCTAGCTCTCTTGACGACAACCTGAGTGTATTAAATGTCTCTAGCTCTCTTGACGACAACCTGAGTGTATTAAATGTCTCTAGCTCTCTTGACGACAACCTGAGTGTATTACATTTCCCTAGCTCTCTTGACGACAACCTGAGTTTATTAAATCTCCCTAGCTCTCTTGACGACAACCTGTTATCCACTAGCCTACCTGGTTAAATAAAGGTGAAATACATTTTTTTAATTTTTTTATTATGTTTCTTTGCTTTGTAATCAGAAACTTTTTTCTACCTGGGTGACCAGGTGTGTGAACTTTAGTCATTCGCTAGTAAATCAATAGCATTTGAATCGCTCAATTAGGTACGAAAGAGACACAGAAACCATCAAGATTATAGCCCTTGGAGACTGTGTCCCTCTTTTTTATTTTTTTTTATTTCACCTTTATTTAACCAGGTAGGCAAGTTGAGAACAAGTTTTCATTTACAATTGCGACCTGGCCTCTACATTAAGGCCAATTCAATTACAGACTCAATTACTCTTAATTAACATTTTGAAGCAATTAACTACATTGTTGTAAACTGCATTATTTGACAGAACATTTATAATAATAATAATAATAATATATGCCATTTAGCAGACGCTTTTACAGACTTACAGTCATGTGTGCATACATTCTACGTATGGGTGGTCGGGATCGAACCCACTACCCTGGCGTTACAAGCGCCATGCTCTACCAACTGAGCTACAGGACCACCCTGACCACCCTGATATTGTCATAATTTATAGATTAATAATAGTAACAATAATAATAATAATTATTATTGTTGTTACTATTATTATTATTGTTGTTATTAATATTGTTGTTATTATTGTTGATTATTATTTTTGTTGTTGTTGTTAATATTATTATTAGTATTATCCTATTTCACACAATGAGTTATCTCCATGCATTCTCTACAGGTATGAGAAACAACAAATGTTCCCATAGATGTTGTCGCTAAATGTGCCAGCTAGCAACTGGAACGAGCTGCAACAAACACTCAAACTGGACAGTTTTATCTCCATGTCTTCATTCAAAGACTCAATCATGGATACTGACAGTTGTGGCTGCTTTGCATGATGTATTGTTGTCTCTAACCTTCTTGCCTTTTGTGCTGTTGTCTGTGCCCAATAATGTCTGTCCCATGTTTTTGCTGCTCCCATGTTGTTGTCATGTTGTGTTGCTACCATGTTGTTGTCATGTTGTGTTGCTACCATGTTGTTGTCATGTTGTGCTGCTACCATGTTGTTGTCATGTTGTGTTGCTACCATGTTGTTGTCATGTTGTGTTGCTACCATGTTGTTGTCATGTTGTGTTGCTACCATGTTGTTGTCATGTTGTGTTGCTACCATGTTGTTGTCATGTTGTTGTCATGTTGTGTTGCTACCATGTTGTTGTCATGTTGTGTTGCTACCATGTTGTTGTCATGTTGTGTTGCTACCATGTTGTTGTCATGTTGTGTTGCTACCATGTTGTTGTCATGTTGTGCAGCTACCATGTTGTTGTCATGTTGTGTTGCTACCATGTTGTTGTCATGTTGTGTTGCTACCATGTTGTTGTCATGTTGTGTTGCTACCATGTTGTTGTCATGTTGTGTTGCTACCATGTTGTTGTCATGTTGTGTTGCTACCATGTTGTTGTCATGTTGTGTTGCTACCATGTTGTTGTCATGTTGTGCAGCTACCATGTTGTTGTCATGTTGTGTTGCTACCATGTTGTTGTCATGTTGTGTTGCTACCATGTTGTTGTCATGTTGTGCAGCTACCATGTTGTTGTCATGTTGTGTTGCTACCATGTTGTTGTCATGTTGTTGTCATGTTGTGTTGCTACCATGTTGTTGTCATGTTGTTGTCATGTTGTAACATGTTGTAACATTTACATTGATGAACTCGGAGAGTTCATCAATGAGCTTGATGCCTTGATAAGCTCCTTTCCTGAGGACGGCTCACCTCTCACAGTTCTGACTTTAACCTCCCCACGTCTACCTTTGACTCATTCCTCTCTGCCTCCTTCTTTCCACTCCTCTCCTCTTTGACCTCACCCTCTCACCCTCCCCCTACTCACAAGGCAGGCAATACGCTTGACCTCATCTTTACTAGATGCTGTTCTTCCACTAACCTCATTGCAACTCCCCTCCAAGTCTCCGACCACTACCTTGTATCCTTTTCCCTCTCGCTCTCATCCAACACTTCCCACACTGCCCCTACTCGGATGGTATCGCGCCGTCCCAATCTTCGCTCTCTCTCTCCCCGCTACTCTCTCCTCTTCCATCCTATCTTCTCTTCCCTCTGCTCAAACTTTCTCCAACCTATCTCCTGATTCTGCCTCCTCAACCCTCCTCTCCTCCCTTACTGCATCCTTTGACTCCCTATGTCCCCTATCCTCCAGGCCGGCTCGGTCCTCCCCTCCCGCTCCGTGGCTCGACGACTCATTGCGAGCTCACAGAACAGGGCTCCGGGCAGCCGAGCGGAAATGGAAAACTCGCCTCCCTGCGGACCTGGCATCCTTTCACTCCCTCCTCTCTACATTTTCCTCCTCTGTCTCTGCTGCTAAAGCCACTTTCTACCATTCTAAATTCCAAGCATCTGCCTCTAACCCTAGGAAGCTCTTTGCCACCTTCTCCTCCCTCCTGAATCCTCCCCCCTCCCTCCTCCCTCTCTGCAGATGACTTCGTCAACCATTTTGAAAAGAAGGTCGATGACATCCGATCCTCGTTGCTAAGTCAAACGACACCGCTGGTTCTGCTCACACTGCCCTACCCTATGCTCTGACCTCTTTCTCCCCTCTCTCTCCAGATGAAATCTCGCGTCTTGTGACGGCCGGCCGCCCAACAACCTGCCCGCTTGACCCTATCCCCTCCTCTCTTCTCCAGACCATTTCCGGAGACCTTCTCCCTTACCTTACCTCGCTCATCAACTCATCCCTGACCGCTGGCTACGTCCCTCCCGTCTTCAAGAGAGCGAGAGTTGCACCCCTTCTGAAAAAACCTACACTCGATCCCTCCGATGTCAACAACTACAGACCAGTATCCTTCTCTCTTTTCTCTCCAAAACTCTTGAGCGTGCCGTCCTTGGCCAGCTCTACCGCTATCTCTCTCAGAATGACCTTCTTGATCCAAATCAGTCAGGTTTCAAGACTAGTCATTCAACTGAGACTGCTCTTCTCTGTATCACGGAGGCGCTCCCGCACTGCTAAAGCTAACTCTCTCTCCTCTGCTCTCATCCTTCTAGACCTATCGGCTGCCTTCGATACTGTGAACCATCAGATCCTCCTCTCCACCCTCTCCGAGTTGGGCATCTCCGGCGCGGCCCACGCTTGTTGCGTCCTACCTGACAGGTCGCTCCTACCAGGTGGCGTGGCGAGAATCTGTCTCCTCACCACGCGCTCTCACCACTGGTGTCCCCCCAGGGCTCTGTTCTAGGCCCTCTCTTATTCTCGCTATACACCAAGTCACTTGGCTCTGTCATAACCTCACATGGTCTCTCCTATCATTGCTATGCAGACGACACACAATTAATCTTCTCCTTTCCCCCTTCTGATGACCAGGTGGCGAATGCATCTCTGCATGTCTGGCAGACATATCAGTGTGGATGACGGATCACCACCTCAAGCTGAACCTCAGCAAGACGGAGCTCCTCTTCCTCCCGGGGAAGGACTGCCCGTTCCATGATCTCGCCATCACGGTTGACAACTCCATTGTGTCCTCCTCCCAGAGCGCTAAGAACCTTGGCGTGATCCTGGACAACACCCTGACGTTCTCAACTAACATCAAGGCGGTGTCCCGTTCCTGTAGGTTCATGCTCTACAACATCCGCAGAGTACGACCCTGCCTCACACAGGAAGCGGCGCAGGTCCTAATCCAGGCACTTGTCATCTCCCGTCTTGATTACTGCAACTCGCTGTTGGCTGGGCTCCTGCCTGTGCCATTAAACCCCTGCAACTCATCCAGAACGCCGCAGCCCGTCTGGTGTTCAACCTTCCCAAGTTCTCTCACGTCACCCCGCTCCTCCGCTCTCTCCACTGGCTTCCAGTTGAAGCTCGCATCCGCTACAAGACCATGGTGCTCGCCACGGAGCTGTGAGGGGAACGGCACCTCAGTACCTCCAGGCTCTGATCAGGCCCTACACCCAAACAAGGGCACTGCGTTCATCCACCTCTGGCCTGCTCGCCTCCCTACCACTGAGGAAGTACAGTTCCCGCTCAGCCCAGTCAAAACTGTTCGCTGCTCTGGCCCCCAATGGTGGAACAAACTCCCTCACGACGCCAGGACAGCGGAGTCAATCACCACCTTCCGGAGACACCTGAAACCCCACCTCTTCAAGGAATACCTAGGATAGGGTAAGTAAGGGTAAGTAATCCTTCTCACCCCCCTTCTCCCCCCCCAACAAGATTTAGATGCAAGTGGCTGTTCCACTGGTTGTCATAAGGTGTATGCACCAATTTGTAAGTCGCTCTGGATAAGAGCGTCTGCTAAATGACTTAAATGTTAAATGTTAAATGTATGTGTTGCTACCATGTTGTTGTCATGTTGTGTTGCTACCATGTTGTTGTCATGTTGTGCAGCTACCATGTTGTTGTCATGTTGTGCAGCTACCATGTTGTTGTCATGTTGTGCAGCTACCATGTTGTTGTCATGTTGTGTTGCTACCATGTTGTTGTCATGCTGTGCTGCTACCATGCTGTGTTGTTATGTTGTTATGTTGTGTTTCTACCATGTTGTTGTCATGTTGTGTTGCTACCATGTTGTTGTCATGTTGTGTTGCTACCATGCTGTTGTCATGTTGTGCAGCTACCATGTTGTTGTCATGTTGTGTTGCTACCATGCTGTTGTCATGTTGTGCAGCTACCATGTTGTTGTCATGTTGTGCTGCTACCATGCTGTGTTGTCATGTTGTGTTGCTACCATGTTGTTGTCATGTTGTGTTGCTACCATGTTGTTGTCATGTTGTGTTGCTACCCATGTTGTTGTCATGTTGTGTTGCTACCATGTTGTTGTCATGTTGTGTTGCTACCATGTTGTTGTTATGTTGTGTTTCTACCATGTTGTTGTCATGTTGTGCAGCTACCATGTTGTTGTCATGTTGTGTTGCTACCATGTTGTTGTCATGTTGTGCAGCTACCATGTTGTTGTCATGTTGTGTTGCTACCATGTTGTTGTCATGTTGTGTTGCTACCATGTTGTTGTCATGTTGTGCAGCTACCATGCTGTTGTCATGTTGTGTTGCTACCATGTTGTGTTGTCATGTTGTTACTACCATGTTGTTGTTATGTTGTGCTGCTACCATGTTGTTGTCATGTTGTGCTGCTACCATGCTGTTGTCATGTTGTTACTACCATGTTGTGTTGTTATGTGTTGCTTCCATGTTGTTGTCATGTTGTGTTGCTACCATGTTGTTGTCATGTTGTGCAGCTACCATGTTGTTGTCATGTTGTGCTGCTACCATGCTGTTGTCATGTTGTTACTACCATGTTGTGTTGTTATGTGTTGCTTCCATGTTGTTGTCATGTTGTGTTGCTACCATGTTGTTGTCATGTTGTGCTGCTACCATGTTGTTGTCATGTTGTTACTACCATGTTGTGTTGTTATGTGTTGCTTCCATGTTGTTGTCATGTTGTGTTGCTACCATGTTGTTGTCATGTTGTGCAGCTACCATGTTGTTGTCATGTTGTGCTGCTACCATGCTGTTGTCATGTTGTTACTACCATGTTGTGTTGTTATGTGTTGCTTCCATGTTGTTGTCATGTTGTGTTGCTACCATGTTGTTGTCATGTTGTTGTCATGTTGTGCTGCTACCATGTTGTTGTCATGTTGTTGTCATGTTGTGTTGCTACCATGTTGTTGTCATGTTGTGCAGCTACCATGTTGTTGTCATGTTGTGTTGCTACCATGTTGTTGTCATGTTGTTACTACCATGTTGTGTTGTTATGTGTTGCTTCCATGTTGTTGTCATGTTGTGTTGCTACCATGTTGTTGTCATGTTGTGCAGCTACCATGCTGTGTTGTCATGTTTTGTTTCTTTGCTATGTTGTTGTCTTAGGTCTCTCTTGTAGTGATGTGTGTTTTTTCCTATATTTATATTCCATTTATTTTTATTTTTAATCCCAGCCCCTATTCACACAAGGAGGCCTTTTGCCTTTTGGTAGGCCGTCATTGTAAGTAAGAATTTGTTCTTAGCTGACTTGGCTTGTTAAATAAAGGTTAAACAAAATAAAATATGAAATAATAATAATAATAAGCAAACTGTATTGGATTTTCTCTCGATTGGATCTTCTCTCACCAATCAGAGTATTAAAGCGAATGACGACATTTCAAACTGCCGAGTTCCACATGTGCGTCGCATTTGGCCAGAAACAAAGCGTCTAGCTAGCCAGGCAAATCAAGCTTTGCATGGATCCTGAATTTAATATTTAGTATTTTATTAGAATCCCAAATTAGCTGCTGGTAGGGCATCGGCTACTATTCCTGGGGTCCAAACAGGAAATGAAACACAATAAATGTAATACATTAAGATACAGAACGCTGCATGATACAATGCTAAATGCTTTTATATTAAAATGTCTGTCTCTGTCATCTGTTCTGCTTTTGTGCATTATAGTGACTTTGAAAAACTATGACATTTCTAAAGGAGACCAATATTTAGTAGGAAAAGCTGTGATGTCGCCAGATTGAGTTTAGATGGAGTATAACTTTAGCAAGCAAGCTAAGATTGAGGGACGAGACAGGATTTTAGCTAGCCAACGTTAGCATTGCTAGCTAGCGATTTTTGACTAACTTTCTAGCTATGGCAATTGCCATCTCTTTAAAGTAAATTTGATGACATGATGATGGCAAATTTGATCCTTAATAATTACTTGCCTACCTTAGCGATGTCATCGTATTTCCAGGCCACTATAGTGTCTCCTCAGATAACGTTAGCTAGATTGCTAGCTACCAAAGTCTGTGAGCTAACTAATGGCAGCTAGCCTGTTGATTGTTGTTCACGCTGTAGTCAGTAACTCGACCAAAATGGACCAAAGTAGCCTACATGATTTAGCTTGCGTTTTTATGTTTGAGTTTTCTTTGATAGCTGTACAAAATATAACGCTCAAATTGACCATTTAAAGAGTTTTTGTCATTAGGTATAAGAGCTAAAGCAAACTGGCTTGTGATTGGATTTAAAACTACTAGCCTGTCAGAAACGACTAAAACTACTAGCCTGATGAAAGAGTTTAGTTTAGTTTATTTAGTTTAGTTTAGTTTATTTTATTTTTACAGGGACAGTGCACATTAATCAACGTTTCAGTAAAAGTGCCGGTTTTAGCCAGCCGGCTAATTTTCAACCGCAGTCCCTGGGCAGGTTATTAAAAACAATTACAATATAGACAATAGCACCATAGAACAAGCAAGACATAGCAACATAGGACAAGCAAGACATAGCATACAGACAGAGCAACATAGGACAAGCAAGACGTAGCATACAGACAGAGCAACATAGGACAAGCAAGACGTAGCATACAGACAGAGCAACATAGGACAAGCAAGACATAGCATACAGACAGAGCAACATAGGACAAGCAAGACGTAGCATACAGACAGAGCAACATAGGACAAAAAGCAGCAAGACAAATTTCATAAAAGCAACAAAGTGTTTCCACACCTCACAAGCTACAGACAACAGACAACATGGAAAGCGGCAACACACAGCTAGGGACCATGTTCACAAATCTGATTGAGAGAGGGTAGCTATTATTATTAATACTTTAAATACGTTTGCAAAATGATGAAATATACGTTGTGATGATACTGAAGATTGTACCATAGGTCATTGCATCTCAGAGGCCGAACACAGAAAATAATACTAAGTATGCTTATTGCTAACACTGACGCAGAGGCCTATAGTCTGCCCCGTAGATACAGTCATCATGGCATTCTGCAATGAACAGATGGGAGACTGGGTACAGGTCAGGATGGTCCACAGGATCTTCTGGTTCAGCGTATTCTGCATCTTCTTGGTGACCTAATTTGGTTTTCTAATGCCCACAATATCAGACTGAGCATGTCAGAGGCTCCTGGGAACTAAACGCTGGAGTTAAAAGAGTAAACACACACAGTGATGTATTAGACACACAGTGATGTATTAGACACACAGTGATGTATTAGACACACAGTGATGCATTACACACACAGTGATGTATTAGACACACAGTGATGTATTAGACACACAGTGATGTATTAGACACACAGTGATGTATTAGACACACAGTGATGTATTACACACACAGTGATGTATTAGACACACAGTGATGTATTAGACACACAGTGATGTATTACACACAGTGATGTATTAGACACACAGTGATGTATTAGACACACAGTGATGCATTACACACACAGTGATGTATTACACACACAGTGATGTATTAGACACACAGTGATGTATTAGACACACAGTGATGTATTACACACACAGTGATGTATTAGACACACAGTGATGTATTAGACACACAGTGATGTATTAGACACACAGTGATGTATTACACACACAGTGATGTATTAGACACACAGTGATGTATTAGACACACAGTGATTTATTAGACACACAGTGATGTATTAGACACACAGTGATGTATTAGACACACAGTGATGTATTAGACACACAGTGATGTATTACACACACAGTGATGTATTACACACAGT
Source organism: Oncorhynchus keta (assembly GCF_023373465.1). NCBI lineage: Eukaryota > Metazoa > Chordata > Actinopteri > Salmoniformes > Salmonidae > Oncorhynchus > Oncorhynchus keta. The sequence continues at coordinate 4,007,802 of NC_068430.1, read as the reverse complement.
GATGTATTAGACACACAGTGATGTATTAGACACACAGTGATGTATTACACACACAGTGATGTATTACACACACAGTGATGTATTAGACACACAGTGATGTATTAGACACACAGTGATGTATTACACACAGTGATGTATTACACACACAGTGATGTATTAGACACACAGTGATGTATTAGACACACAGTGATGTATTACACACACAGTGATGTATTACACACACAGTGATGTATTAGACACACAGTGATGTATTAGACACACAGTGATGTATTAGACACACAGTGATGTATTACACACACAGTGATGTATTAGACACACAGTGATGTATTAGACACACAGTGATGTATTAGACACACAGTGATGTATTACACACAGTGATGTATTAGACACACAGTGATGTATTAGACACACAGTGATGTATTAGACACACAGTGATGTATTAGACACACAGTGATGTATTACACACACAGTGATGTATTAGACACACAGTGATGTATTACACACACAGTGATGCATTACACACACAGTGATGTATTAGACACACAGTGATGTATTAGACACACAGTGATGTATTAGACACACGGTGATGTATTAGACACACAGTGATGTATTAGACACACAGTGATGTATTAGACACACAGTGATGCATTACACACACAGTGATGTATTAGACACACAGTGATGTATTACACACACAGTGATGTATTAGACACACAGTGATGTATTACACACACAGTGATGTATTACACACACAGTGATGTATTACACACACAGTGATGTATTAGACACACAGTGATGTATTACACACACAGTGATGTATTAGACACACAGTGATGTATTAGACACACAGTGATGTATTACACACACAGTGATGTATTAGACACACAGTGATGTATTAGACACACAGTGATGTATTACACACACAGTGATGTATTAGACACACAGTGATGTATTACACACACAGTGATGTATTAGACACACAGTGATGTATTAGACACACAGTGATGCATTAGACACACAGTGATGTATTACACACACAGTGATGTATTAGACACACAGTGATGTATTACACACACAGTGATGTATTACACACACAGTGATGTATTACACACACAGTGATGTATTAGACACACAGTGATGTATTACACACACAGTGATGTATTACACACACAGTGATGTATTACACACACATTGATGTATTAGACACACAGTGATGTATTAGACACACAGTGATGTATTAGACACACAGTGATGTATTACACACACAGTGATGTATTAGACACACAGTGATGTATTAGACACACAGTGATGTATTACACACACAGTGATGTATTACACACACAGTGATGTATTAGACACACAGTGATGTATTAGACACACAGTGATGTATTAGACACACAGTGATGTATTACACACACAGTGATGTATTAGACACACAGTGATGTATTAGACACACAGTGATGTATTACACACACAGTGATGTATTAGACACACAGTGATGTATTAGACACACAGTGATGTATTAGACACACAGTGATGTATTACACACACAGTGATGTATTAGACACACAGTGATGTATTACACACATAGTGATGTATTAGACACACAGTGATGTATTAGACACACAGTTATGTATTACACACACAGTGATGTATTAGACACACAGTGATGTATTAGACACACAGTGATGTATTACACACACAGTGATGTATTAGACACACAGTGATGTATTAGACACACAGTGATGTATTACACACACAGTGATGTATTAGACACACAGTGATGTATTACACACACAGTGATGTATTACACACACAGTGATGTATTAGACACACAGTGATGTATTACACACACAGTGATGTATTAGACACACAGTGATGTATTAGACACACTGTGATGTAACACACACAGTGATGTATTAGACACACAGTGATGTATTAGACACACAGTGATGTATTACACACACAGTGATGTATTAGACACACAGTGATGTATTACACACACAGTGATGTATTAGACACACAGTGATGTATTAGACACACAGTGATGTATTACACACACAGTGATGTATTACACACACAGTGATGTATTAGACACACAGTGATGTATTACACACACAGTGATGTATTAGACACACAGTGATGTATTAGACACACAGTGATGTATTACACACACAGTGATGTATTAGACACACAGTGATGTATTAGACACACAGTGATGTATTAGACACACAGTGATGTATTAGACACACAGTGATGTATTAGACACACAGTGATGTATTACACACACAGTGATGTATTAGACACACAGTGATGTATTAGACACACAGTGATGTATTAGACACACAGTGATGTATTACACACACAGTGATGTATTAGACACACAGTGATGTATTAGACACAAACAACAAGATAATGATCACTTTATTGATGCTGATTGATGCTACAGGCCCTCTCTCCAAAACACATGTCTACACTCATGGTTGATGTTACAGGCCCTCTTTCTAAAACACATGTCTACACTCATGGTTGATGCTACAGGCCCTCTCTCCAAAACACATGTCTACACTCATGGTTGATGCTACAGGCCCTCTCTCCAAAACACATGTCTACACTCATGGTTGATGCTACAGGCCCTCTCTCCAAAACACATGTCTACACTCATGGTTGATGCTACAGGCCCTCTCTCCAAAACACATGTCTACACTCATGGTTGATGCTACAGGCCCTCTCTCCAAAACACATCCACACTACATGTTAGTAATTTAGCATACGCTCTAATCCCGAGCGATTTACCGGAATAATTATTTATTTTAGTCAGTTAAAGAACAAATTCTTATTTACAATTACGTCCTACGGCCTACCCTGGGCCACTCTGGGCCAATCGTGCGCCGCCAACACCGGCCTTGTTGTGATACGGCCTGGAAGGGTGAAGTGAGTTAAGTGCCCAGCTCAAGGGCACATCAAAATATTTTTCAGCTTGTCCTCTCAGGATTTTGAACCAATGACTGATTCCAACGCTGTTAACCATTAGACTACCTGCCTAGACGTGCACGTATTTGCATTCATTAAGGATCCCCATTAGTTCCTGTCAAGGCAGCAGCTACTCTTCCTGGGGTTTATTATGGATCCACATTAGTTCCCCACATTAGTTCCCGCCAAGGCAGCAGCTACTCTTCCTGGGGTTTATTATGGATCCCCATTAGTTCCTTTCAAGACAGCAGCTACTCTTCCTGGGGTTTATTATGGATCCCCATTAGTTCCTTTCAAGACAGCAGCTACTCTTCCTGGGGTCCAGCAACATTAAGGCAGTTACAGTATATACACTATATATACAAAGGTATGTGGACACCCCAGGATTTGACCATTTCAGCCACACTTTTTTTTGACTATTTCAGCCACGCTTGACCTGGTTTGGGGGTCCTCCTGGTTCTCCTCACTAGACCTCCGCAGTGGCTACTGGCAGGTGCCCCTCTCCCCAGAGGCCAGAGCCAAAACTGCGTTCTCCACTAACAGAGGACACTGGCAGGTCAAGGTCCTGTGCTTCAGCCTGTGCAACGCTCCAGCTACTTTTGAGCATTTGATGGACATGGTTCTGGATGGCTTCCCCCGACAGCAGTGTCTGCTGCTGTGCACAGTCCATGATGATGGGCCAGGTGTCCATTTGGCTGCTGTGCACAGTCCATGATGATGGGCCAGGTGTCCATTTGGCTGCTGTGCACAGTCCATGATGATGGGCCAGGTGTCCATTTGGCTGCTGTGCACAGTCCATGATGATGGGCCAGGTGTCCATTTGGCTGCTGTGCCAGTCCATGATGATGGGCCAGGTGTCCATTTGGCTGCTGTGCACAGTCCATGATGATGGGCCAGGTTTACGTGGTCATACTGCCAGTCCATGATGATGGGCCAGGTGTACGTGGTCATACTGCCAGTCCATGATGATGGGCCAGGTGTACGTGGTCATACTGCCAGTCCATGATGATGGGCCAGGTGTACGTGGTCATACTGCCAGTCCATGATGATGGGCCAGGTTTACGTGGTCATACTGCCAGTCCATGATGATGGGCCAGGTGTACGTGGTCATACTGCCAGTCCATGATGATGGGCCAGGTGTCCATTTGGCTGCTGTGCACAGTCCCGGTAGAAGCTGGCATTGATTGAACGGTGACTGTGTGAAAGTCTATCCTCCGAAGGAGAGTGTGTGTGTGGTCCTTCTGTAGCTCAGTTGGTAGAGCATGGCGCTTGTAACGCCAGGGTAGTGGGTTCGATCCCCGGGACCACCCATACGTAGAATGTATGCACACATGACTGTAAGTCGCTTTGGATAAAAGCGTCTGCTAAATGGCATATATTGATGGACATGGTTCTGGATGTTTTCCCCCAACTGCAGTGTCTGGTATACCTCGATGACATCCTGGCCCATGGCAGCTCCTTCCAGTCAGCCCTGGGGGCGCTACGGTGTGTGCTGGATAGGGTGGCTGCCGCAGGTCTGAATCTCCACCACGAGAAGTGCCACTTCATGAGGAGAGAGGTGTCCTTCGTTGGCCAACAAGTGGGGGAGGAGGGTATCAGCACCATGGAGGACAAAGTGGGGGCCGTCCGAGACTGGACCACCCCAACCGACCATCAATAGCTAAAGTGCTTCCTGGGCCTGGCCTCGTACAACAGGAGGTTTGTATGGGGCTTCTCAAGTGTTGCTGCTCCACTGAACCACCTGCTGCCGAAGGACAAGGCCTTCACTTGGACAGTGGAGTGTGAGGAGGCCTTCAACACCCTCGAACTTGCACTGATCGAGGCCCCCGTGCTCGCCCCCCGGACCTCACCTTGTCCTTTAGCCTGGACAGAGCAATGTGGGCATGGGTGGGGTGCTGGCCCAGGTGGGGCAGGAGGGGGAGAGAGTGATGGTGTACTTCAGTAAAACATTTAACAAGCATGAGCGCTGCTACTATGTCACCCGGTGGGAGCTCTTCGCTTTTGTGGCTTCCATCAGACACTTTAAGTACTACCTGGTTGGCTTGCCCTTTAGCAGAAGGACTGACCACTCTGCTATCCAGTGGTGTACAGGGCAGGGGCACTCCTCTCCAATGCCTTGTCCCGTCGGCCTTGTACTGCAGACGGGTGCCGACACTGAGCGGATAGAGGCGGTCACTTGTGATCATAGGATTGTGGTCAAAGTTTGAGAGACTGTGGCTGGCTGATGGCGTGCTACAGCGGGCATGGAAGGGGCCAGCTACGGGAGAGGAGAGGTGGCAGGTGGTGGTCCCAAAAGCATCTGTGGGAGGCTGTGCTCCAGAGTACTCATTGGGGTGGAGACCGAACACCTTGGGGTCATAGAAACTCACCCAATCTTCCTCCCTGTTTCACTGAGTGGTTCCCCAGAGACATGGACTGTATCCCCTGTTCCCTCCTCCTTGTCCCTCATGTCCCTGCCTTCATCCCCTGGGCCCCAGAGGGGCAGCCCCCTACCATGGACTAGCCCCCTGTTCCACATCTGGACGCTCTGCTCCCATCATGGCCATGCAGGCAAAGGAGACAACCGGGTCGCTTCAGAGAATGTGTTTGTTCCCTCGGCGACGACGAAGGACTTTGTGGTGCGGGAGGTTGTGTAGCAACGCTCACAGACAGCTGTGTGTTATGTGCTATGCTGTTCGTTGGTTGTGTTGTACTTACCAGTACCCGGGGTCCGACATGCCAGTCCACCTGCTATCTGCCAACCATGGGAAGGCCTAGAATGTTCCGGCGCCGAGCATCCTTGTGGTTGGTAGCGTGATGGGGGGAGGGTGGTGGGGGTGGAGAACCGCAAGTTTAAGACCGTGCTTAGCCATTGTTCTCTTTTACATTTTGTCTTAACAAGAGATGGTCACTGTTGTTTTATTCTGTGATCCTTGATTTATTCGGCACGGGATACAGCCAAACAGTAGCCTGTGTTAAGTTGGGTTAATGAACCGGGAATTCATAAACTCGACGCTCTGTCTGGACATATGATTAATGTTGGCTCTCTGTGTATATTTAAGAGCCAGCCTTGTTCTGGCCAATTGTAACTTTTAAAGTACCTCTTTGTGAAACCTGAACTAACTACTGGACAGTTGTTCATGTGCGACAAATCAAATCAAATGGTCTTGGTCACATACACATGGTTAACAGATGTTATTGCGAGTGTAGTGAAATGCTTATGCTTCTAGATTTGACAGTGCAGCAGTATCTAACAGGTAATATCTAACAATTCCACAACAAAACCTAATACACACAATCTAGTAAAGGAATGGGATGAGAATATATAAATATAAAATATATGTATGAGCAGAGACAGAGCGGCTAAGATGCAATAGATAGTATAGAATGGATAGTGTAGGATACAGGATACCGTACTCCAGGATACCGTATATACATATGAATAGATAGATAGTGTAGGATACAGCATACCGTACTCCAGGATACCGTATATACATATGAATAGATAGTATAGAATAGATAGTGTAGGATACAGGATACCATACTCCAGAATACCGTATATACATATGAATAGATAGTATAGAATAGATAGTGTAGGATACAGGATACCATACTCCAGGATAACTTATATACATATGAATAGATAGAATAGATAGTGTAGGATACAGGATACTGTACTCCAGGATACCGTATATACATATGAATAGATAGTATAGAATAGATAGTGTAGGATACAGGATACCATACTCCAGGATACCGTATATACATATGAATAGATAGTATAGAATAGATAGTGTAGGATACAGGATACCATACTCCAGGATACCGTATATACATATGAATAGATAGTATAGAATGGATAGTGTAGGATACAGGATACCATACTCCAGGATACCGTATATACATATGAATAGATAGTATAGAATAGATAGTGTAGGATACAGGATACCATACTCCAGGATACCGTATATACATATGAATAGATAGTATAGAATAGATAGTATAGGATACAGGATACCATACTCCAGAATACCGTATATACATATGAATAGATAGTATAGAATAGATAGTGTAGGATACAGGATACCATACTCCAGGATACCGTATATACATATGAATAGATAGTATAGAATAGATAGATAGTGTAGGATACAGCATACCGTACTCCAGGATACCATATATACATATGAATAGATAGTATAGAATGGATAGTGTAGGATACAGCATACCGTACTCTATAGACATATGAGACAAGTAACGTGAGATATGTAAACATTCTTAATGTGGTGTTATTGAAACCACTAGTATTCCATTTATGACAGTGGTTTGCGAAAGTATCCCCCCTTGGAATTGGTCCTATACTGTAGCTTTACAACCTGGAATAAAAAAAATAGATTTTTTGAGGGTGTGAATCATTTGATTTACGCAACATTCCTATGGCTGAAGATGAAAGTATTATTCATCAAACTATTTTTTTTATTGCGAAACAAACGAGAACAAACTTGAACGTTCATAACTATTCAACCCCCAAAAGTCAATACTTTGTAGAGACACATTTCACAGCAATTACAGCTGCATGTCTCTTGGGGTATGTCTCTATAAGCTTGGCACATTTAGCCATTGGGATGTTTTCCCATTCTTCAAGGCAAAACTGCTCCAGCTCCTTCAAGTTGGATGGGTTCCGCTGGTGAACAGCAATCTTTAAGTCATACCACAGATTCTCAATTGGATTGAGGTCTGGGCTTTGACTAGGTGATTCCAAGACATGTACATGTTTCCCCTTAAACCACTCGAGTGTTGCTTTAGCAGTATGCTTAGGGTCATTGTCCTGCTGGAAGGTGAACCTCCGTTGCAGTCTCACATCTATTGAACACTGAAACAGGTTTCCCTCAAGAATGTCCCTGTATTTAGCGCAATCCATCATTCCTTCAATTCTGACCAGTATCCCTGCCGGTGTAAAACATCCCCACAACATCACACTGCCACATGCCCACATCACATCTCCCACGTGCCTTTTGGCAAACACCAAACGTGTTTGCTTATACATTTTTTTTAAGCAATGGCTTTTTTTCTGGCCACTCTTCCATAAATCCCAGCTCTGTGGAGTGTACGGATTTAAGTTGTCCTATGGACAGACACTTCAATCTCCACAGTGGAGCTTTGCAGCTCCTTCAGGGTTATCTTTGGTGTCTTTGTTGCCTCTCTGATTAATACCCTCCTTACCTGGCCCGTGGGTTTCGGTGGGCTGCCCTCACTTGGTAGGTTTGTCCTGGTGTCATGTTCTTTCCATTTTTTAATCATGGATTTAATGGTGCTCCGTGGGATGTTCAAAGTTTCTGATATATCTTTATAACCCAACCCTGATCTGTACTTCTCCACAACTTTGTCCCTGACCTGTTTGGAGAGCTCCTTGGTCTTCATGGTGTCGCTTGCTTGGTGGTGCCCCTTGCCTAGTGGTGTTGCAGACTCTGGTGCCTTTAATTAAGAACAGGTGTAAAAATACTGAGATCATGTGACAATTCATATGACATTTATATTACACACAGGTGAACTTAATTTAACTAATTACGTGACTTCTGAAGGGAATTGGTTGCACCAGATCTTATTTAGGGGCTTCATAGCAAAGGGGGTGAATACATATACACGCACCACTTTTCGGTTGTTTTTGGGGGGGGAATTTAAAAATCCATTCAAATTCAAGGTTGTAATGCAACTAAATAGGAGAAATGCCAAGGGGGATGAATACTTTTGCAAGGCAAAATGGCCTTTGATTTTAAGTCAGTAGGTAGACACCACCTCTCTGTGCTAGTGAAGCTTAATGGAGAGTTTGGAGGGTACTATGGTGTTGAACGCTGAGCTGTAGTCGATGAACAGCATTCTCACATAGGTAATTCTCTTGTCCAGATGGGTTAGGGCAGTGTGCAGTGTAATGGGGATTGCATCGTCTGTTGGCCTGTTTCCGTGAAATAGAGTGTGTTACAATCCCTGATATCTCTATGGAAAGCAACTCTTGCCCTGATTTCATCAACTTTGTTAACTAGGGACTGGACATTAGCGAGTAATATACTCGGAAGCGGTGGGTGGTGTGCGAGCATTCTGAAGCGTCACTAGAAGGCCTCTCCGCTACCCTCTCCTCCGGCAGCGTTGTTTTGGGTCGGCCTCTGGAAACACTTCAAATTCTTTGTGATGTGCAGACAAAGCATCTGCCTTGGGAAAGCCGTATCCCTGTTCGTAGTTCTGCTTGCGCTTGTAAGTTGACGTCTCTCTAATATCCAATAGTTCTTCCCGGCTGTATGTAAAAAAAAAAAAGAAGCTTTTCTGGGCTAATAATTTAAGAAATAATATATTTAAAAAACTAAAGACTGCACAGTTTCCTAAGGACTAGAAGCGAAGCTGCCGTCTCTATCTTTGCCATCTAGGGCGGTCTAGAAGGTAGAAGGTAGAGCAATGCTTTATTAAGGACAGACTTCTCCCCATTTTAGCTACTGTTGCATCAATATGTTTTGACCAAAGACGTTTACAATCCAAGATAACTCCAAGCAGTTTTGTCTACTGAACTTGCTCAATTTGCACACTATTCACTACAAGATAGAGTTGAGGTTTAGGGTTTAGTGAATGATTTGTCCCAAAACACACATCCACACTTACATGTCAGACAATACCGACCCTCTCTCCAAAACACATCCACACTCACATATCTGACGATACAGGCCCTCTCTCCAAAACACATCCACAAACACATGTCTGACGATACTGGCCCTCTCTCCAAAACACATCCACAAACACATGTCTGACGATACTGGCCCTCTCTCCAAAACACATCCACAAACACATGTCTGACGATACAGGCCCTCTCTCCAAAACACATCCACAAACACATGTCTGACGATACAGGCCCTCTCTCCAAAACACATCCACAAACACATGTCTGACGATACAGGCCCTCTCTCCAAAACACATCCACAAACACATGTCTGATACAGGCCCTCTCTCCAAAACACATCCACAAACACATGTCTGACGATACTGGCCCTCTCTCCAAAACACATCCACAAACACATGTCTGACGATACTGGCCCTCTCTCCAAAACACATCCACAAACACATGTCTGACGATACAGGCCCTCTCTCCAAAACACATCCACAAACACATGTCTGACGATACAGGCCCTCTCTCCAAAACACATCCACAAACACATGTCTGACGATACTGGCCCTCTCTCCAAAACACATCCACAAACACATGTCTGACGATACTGGCCTCTCTCCAAAACACATCCACAAACACATGTCTGACGATACTGGCCCTCTCTCCAAAACACATCCACAAACACATGTCTGACGATACTGGCCCTCTCTCCAAAACACATCCACAAACACATGTCTGACGATACTGGCCCTCTCTCCAAAACACATCCACAAACACATGTCTGACGATACTGGCCCTCTCTCCAAAACACATCCACAAACACATGTCTGACGATACTGGCCCTCTCTCCAAAACACATCCACAAACACATGTCTGACGATACAGGCCCTCTCTCCAAAACACATCCACAAACACATGTCTGACGATACAGGCCCTCTCTCCAAAACACATCCACAAACACATGTCTGACGATACTGGCCCTCTCTCCAAAACACATCCACAAACACATGTCTGACGATACTGGCCCTCTCTCCAAAACACATCCACAAACACATGTCTGACGATACTGGCCCTCTCTCCAAAACACATCCACAAACACATGTCTGACGATACAGGTCCTCTCTCCAAAACACATCCACAAACACATGTCTGACGATACAGGCCCTCTCTCCAAAACACATCCACAAACACATGTCTGACGATACAGGCCCTCTCTCCAAAACACATCCACAAACACATGTCTGACGATACAGGCCCTCTCTCCAAAACACATCCACAAACACATGTCTGACGATACTGGCCTTCTCTCCAAAATACATCCACAAACACATGTCTGACGATACTGGCCCTCTCTCCAAAACACATCCACAAACACATGTCTGACGATACAGGCCCTCTCTCCAAAACACATCCACAAACACATGTCTGACGATACTGGCCTCTCTCCAAAACACATCCACAAACACATGTCTGACGATACAGGCCCTCTCTCCAAAACACATCCACAAACACATGTCTGACGATACTGGCCCTCTCTCCAAAACACATCCACAAACACATGTCTGACGATACAGGCCCTCTCTCCAAAACACATCCACAAACACATGTCTGACGATACAGGCCCTCTCTCCAAAACACATCCACAAACACATGTCTCGATACAGGCCCTCTCTCCAAAACACATCCACAAACACATGTCTGACGATACAGGCCCTCTCTCCAAAACACATCCACAAACACATGTCTGACGATACTGGCTCTCTCTCCAAAACACATCCACAAACACATGTCTGACGATACAGTTCCTCTCTCCAAAACACATCCACAAACACATGTCTGATGATACAGGCCCTCTCTCCAAAACACATCCACAAACACATGTCTGACGATACAGGCCCTCTCTCCAAAACACATCCACAAACACATGTCTGACGATACAGGCCCTCTCTCCAAAACACATCCACAAACACATGTCTGACGATACAGGCCCTCTCTCCAAAACACATCCACAAACACTGGCCTTATGTCATGTCCGTTACAAATGTTCCACAATAAGTCAAAAGTTTTTTTTTTGAACAAGGACAAAACTCTCTTCGTATAAGTGTTTCAAATACCTGTATTGAATCTAACAAAAAAATATTGTTACATGTTTCGACATTAGCCTTTGTAAAAAAATATAGGTCCGTGTTTGTACAAAAAAAAAACCATCTCTAACTTAATTGTTACATTCTCTCTCATGTACACTTTGATGTCAGGTTCCGTGTAGTTAACCACAGCTAATGTCTTGGGTCACGTTATTGTGGAACGACCAAAGAAGATGGTGTTAATCGTACTTGGCAGAAACCATGTTGTGTGTTGTTCCATTTCTACCTGCCTCCGGGCGATCCATCACTAACGTGATAGACGTGTCGGTTACATCGTACTCTAGACGCGTGACATGACAGGACTGTAGAAAGCTGATGGAGGGATGTATTGTGATCTTTCCATTTCACATTTCAATGGACGTTTGGACTGAGGACGGAGGTGTTGGCTGGCTATCAATTTTAGGGGGACATGTAATGTGTCATCGAGAAGCAACGGTTGAACATTGCAGTGTGTTGAAGAAGAGAGAGAGAGAAGAAGAGAGAAGAAGAGAGAAGGGAGAAGAAGAGAGAAGGGAGAAGAAGAGAGAAGAAGAGAGAAGGAAGAAGAGAGAAGGGAGAAGAAGAGAGAAGGGAGAAGAAGAGAGAAGGGAGAAGAAGAGAGAGAGAAGAAGAGAGAAGAAGAGAGAAGAAGAGAGAAGGGAGAAGAAGAGAGAAGGGAGAAGAAGAGAGAAGAAGAGAGAAGGGAGAAGAAGAGAGAAGAAGAGAGAAGAAGAGAGAAGGGAGAAGAAGAGAGAAGAAGAGAGAAGAAGAGAGAGAGAGAAGAAGAGAGAAGGAGAGAAGAAGAGAGAAGGGAGAAGAAGAGAGAAGAAGAGAGAAGAAGAGAGAAGGGAGAAGAAGAGAGAAGAAGAGAGAAGGGAGAAGAAGAGAGAAGGGAGAAGAAGGGAGAAGAAGAGAGAAGGGAGAAGAAGAGAGAAGGGAGAAGAAAAGAGAAGGGAGAAGAAGAGAGAAGGGAGAAGAAGAGAGAAGGGAGAAGAAGAGAGAAGGGAGAAGAAGAGAGAAGGGAGAAGTACGCCATTTATGTCAGTTTGAGGTCAATATAGAAACTAAGGTGTACGGAACCGCAGGAATCCCAGTGGTAATTCGAAGAGTTCGGATTAGAAAAACACAAAGTCAATGATTTGGGCCAATGTTAATGACTATCAAGACGTGAGGATGCTGTCTAGTTCAATGTTAATGACTATCAAGACGTGAGGATGCTGTCTAGTTCAATGTTAATGAATATAAAGACGTGAGGATGCTGTCTAGTTCAATGTTAATGACTATAAAGACATGAGGATGCTGTCTAGTTCAATGTTAATGACTATCAAGACGTGAGGATGCTGTCTAGTTCAATGTTAATGACTATCAAGACGTGAGGATGCTGTCTAGTTCAATGTTAATGACTATCAAGACGTGAGGATGCTGTCTAGTTCAATGTTAATGACTATAAAGACGTGAGGATGCTGTCTGGTTCAATGTTCATGACTATAAAGACGTGAGGATGCTGTCTAGTTCAATGTTAATGACTATAAAGACGTGAGGATGCTGTCTAGTTCAATGTCATTTACTATAAAGACGTGAGGATGCTGTCTAGTTCAATGTTAATGACTATCAAGACGTGGGGATGCTGTCTAGTTCAATGTTAATGACTATAAAGATGTGAGGATGCTGTCTAGTTCAATGTTAATGACTATCAAGACGTGAGGATGCTGTCTAGTTCAATGTTAATGACTATAAAGACGTGAGGATGCTGTCTAGTTCAATGTTAATGACTATCAAGACGTGAGGATGCTGTCTAGTTCAATGTTAATGACTATAAAGACGTGAGGATGCTGTCTAGTTCAATGTTAATGACTATCAAGACGTTAGGATGCTGTCTAGTTCAATGTTAATGACAATAAAGACGTGAGGATGCTGTCTGGTTCAATGTTAATGACTATAAAGACGTGAGGATGCTGTCTAGTTCAATGTTAATGACTATCAAGACGTGAGGATGCTGTCTAGTTCAATGTTAATGACTATCAAGACGTGAGGATGCTGTCTAGTTCAATGTTAATGACAATAAAGACGTGAGGATGCTGTCTAGTTCAATGTTAATGACTATCAAGACGTGAGGATGCTGTCTAGTTCAATGTTAATGACTATCAAGAAGTGAGGATGCTGTCTAGTTCAATTTTAATGACTATCAAGACGTGAGGATGCTGCCTAGTTCAATGTTAATGACTATCAAGACGTGAGGATGCTGCCTAGTTCAATGTTAATGACTATCAAGACGTGGGGATGCTGTCAAGTTCAATGTTAATGACTGTAAAAATGTGAGGATGCTGTCTAGTTCATGCTATCTAGTTCAAACTTGATCATTTTTTTGTGTATATCTGAACAATCTGTACTTTGTTATTAATGAATTACTTGTTACCTCACGTCAGACTCATATGAACGTTGCAAATTGTTGGTTATCTGAACCCAGCCTTTACTATAAATCATCCAATCATCCAAATCACCAATTGGCTTAATCATTTATTTACTAAATAAATAATCACAGGAATGCATAACAAACAAACAATAGATATTGGTTACTAACAATGATAAGGAAGATCCCCTAGTGGGCTAAACCGATATGACGGCTTGCTGGACAAAGCGAAGGGGGTGTGGCCTGAGAAAGTGCGGGAAAGACCAAATGGATTCATTACACAGTATAATTATATAGATTGAAATGCTAATCCTTCGCACATGAATGGCAGCTCATTCGAGGATAATTGCGAGTACATATTTACGGTGTATGTCATTGTTGTCTTCTCTGTTGGAATCCGGTCCGTCTGCTGGAGAGTTCATCTGAGTCTCTCTCTCTTTCTTCCTGTTTCCCTGAAGTATTTAGTGGTTAGATTGGATACTGCAGAGTACCATTCAGAAATGTTCTCATAGATAGATGTTTCGGCGGTTGTCTGTATTCTCGTCCTCGGGTTTAGGTCATTTCTGGCTGCAGACTAGTACTTCGTATCTAAGATTTGCTCTTATTCCGTAGGGTTCGATTGTCTCAGAGTTTCACCATTTCCAGCCGTTTAGCCAACGCTCCACATTGGTTGGTTCAACAACCATTGCAACCTTTGCTTATGCCGGGGTTTGCGTGGTCTTAACTGTTCACAATCACAGCTCACTCTGTGGGTTTACGTGGTCTTAACTGTTCACAATCACAGCTCACTCTGTGGGTTTGCGTGGTCTTAACTGTTCACAATCACAGCTCACACTGTGGGTTTGCGTGGTCTTAACTGTTCACAATCACAGCTCACACTGTGGGTTTGCGTGGTCTTAACTGTTCACAATCACAGCTCACTCTGTGGGTTTGCTTAGTCTTAACTATTTGCAATCACAGCTCACTCTGTGGGTTTACGTGGTCTTAACTGTTCACAATCACAGCTCACACTGTGGGTTTGCTTAGTCTTAACTGTTCACAATCACAGCTCACACTGTGGGTTTGCGTGGTCTTAACTGTTCACAATCACAGCTCACACTGTGGGTTTGCGTGGTCTTAACTGTTCACAATCACAGCTCACACTGTGGGTTTGCTTAGTCTTAACTATTTGCAATCACAGCTCACTCTGTGGGTTTACGTGGTCTTAACTGTTCACAATCACAGCTCACACTGTGGGTTTGCTTAGTCTTAACTGTTCACAATCACAGCTCACACTGTGGGTTTGCGTGGTCTTAACTGTTCACAATCACAGCTCACACTGTGGGTTTGCTTAGTCTTAACTATTTGCAATCACAGCTCACTCTGTGGGTTTGCTAAGTCTTAACTATTTGCAATCACAGCTCACTCTGTGGGTTTGCTAAGTCTTAACTATTTGCAATCACAGCTCACTCTGTGGGTTTGCTTAGTCTGGAGAGGATTTTCTTAGGAGGGGCTTTTATTCGTAGCGGTAGAAGAGGGCGGTTCAATGATGCCCAATCAGGTCTGTGCTCACGGGTGCTTAACTGTTCACAGCTCACTCTGTGGGTTTTAAGTCTTAACTGTTCACAATCACAGCTCACATTACATCATTTTCACAAATAGTTTGCATCTTTACAATCACAGCTCACTCTTTATACAAGAATTAGATGCAAACACAATACTTCAGAAATGTACACATTGCAATCACAGCTCACTCTGTGGGTTTGCTAAGTCTTAACTATTTGCAATCACAGCTCACCAAATGAAACACACTCAACTGTGGGTTTGCTGTCTTAACTATTTGCAATGTCACGTGGTCTTAACCCTTCCCACAGCTCCTCAAAATGGACATATTGTTTTAAACTCCCATTTGGGGGATTTGCAATCACAGCTCACTCTGTGGGTTTGCTAAGTCTTAACTATTTGCAAAATCCCTTGTTCACTCTTTGGTTTTCTTAGGAGGGGCTTTCTCTGCATGAAAATGGGAAGAGAGTCTCCGGGTGCAGGAAGTTAAACCTAAAGAAATCACAGAACCTCATTTCACAAATGGTTCTTCTTTGGCTCAGTTGGTAGAGCATGGCGCTTGTAACGCCACATGACTGTGGGTTCGATTCCGGGACCACCCATACATTGTTTTAGAATGTATGTTTGGCACAGTGACTGTAACTCTTTGGTTTTCTCTCTTTGCATGAAAATGGGAAAAGCTCAGCTAAATGGGTGTATATTATTATTCATTATTATCTATGTCTCAGTTATACCCCCAACAGAGTGTATGAATGATGTATCTGGCTAAAGTAGAAGTGTCTTATGTCTCAGTTATACCCCCAACAGAGTGTATGAATGATGTATCTGGCAGTAGAAGTGTCTCTATGTCTCAGTTATACCCCCAACAGAGTGTATGAATGATGTATCTGGCAGTAGAAGTGTCTCTATGTCTCAGTTATACCCCAACAGAGTGTATGAATGATGTATCTGGTAGTAGAAGTGTCTCTATGTCTCAGTTATACCCCCAACAGAGTGTATGAATGATGTATCTGGTAGTAGAAGTGTCTCTATGTCTCAGTTATACCCCCAACAGAGTGTATGAATGATGTATCCTGCAGTAGAAGGGTGTCTATCACTCAGTTATACCCCCAACAGAGTGTATGAAATCAAATCAAATCAAATTGTATTTGTCACATACACATGGTTAGCAGATGTTAATGCGAGTGTAGCGAAATGCTTGTGCTTCTAGTTCCGACAATGCAGTGATAACCAACAAGTAATCTAACTAACAATTCCAAAACTACTGTCTTATACACAGTGTAAGGGGATAACGAATATGTACATAAGGATATATGAATGAGTGATGGTACAGAGCAGCATACAGTAGATGGTATCGAGTACAGTATATACATATGAGATGAGTATGTAGACAAAGTAAACAAAGTGGCATAGTTAAAGTGGCTAGTGATACATGTATTACATAAGGATGCAGTCGATGATGTAGAGTACAGTATATACGTATGCATATGAGATGAATAATGTAGGGTAAGTAACATTATATAAGGTAGCATTGTTTAAAGTGGCTAGTGATATGAATAATGTATCTGGCAGTAGAAGGGTGTCTATCTCTCAGTTATAACCCCAACAGAGTGTATGAATGATGTATCTGGCAGTAGAAGTGTCTCTATGTCTCAGTTATACCCCAACAGAGTGTATGAATGATGTATCTGGCAGTAGAAGTGTCTCTATGTCTCAGTTATACCCCCAACAGAGTGTATGAATGATGTATCTGGCAGTAGAAGTGTCTCTATGTCTCAGTTATACCCCCAACAGAGTGATATGAATGATGTATCTGGCAGTAGAAGTGTCTCTATGTCTCAGTTATACCCCCAACAGAGTGTATGAATGATGTATCTGGTAGTAGAAGTGGCTCTATGTCTCAGTTATACCCCCAACAGAGTGTATGAATGATGTATCTGGCAGTAGAAGTGTCTCTATGTCTCAGTTATACCCCCAACAGAGTGTATGAATGATGTATCTGGCAGTAGAAGTGTCTCTATGTCTCAGTTATACCCCCAACAGAGTGTATGAATGATGTATCTGGTAGTAGAAGTGTCTCTATGTCTCAGTTATACCCCCAACAGAGTGTATGAATGATGTATCTGGTAGTAGAAGTGTCTCTATGTCTCAGTTATACCCCCAACAGAGTGTATGAATGATGTATCTGGTAGTAGAAGTGTCTCTATGTCTCAGTTATACCCCCAACAGAGTGTATGAATGATGTATCCTGCAGTAGAAGGGTGTCTATCACTCAGTTATACCCCCAACAGAGTGTATGAAATCAAATCAAATCAAATTGTATTTGTCACATACACATGGTTAGCAGATGTTAATGCGAGTGTAAAGCTTTTTTAAAAATGCTTGTGCTTCTAGTTCCGACAATGCAGTGATAACCAACAAGTAATCTAACTAACAATTCCAAAACTACTGTCTTATACACAGTGTAAGGGGATAACGAATATGTACATAAGGATATATGAATGAGTGATGGTACAGAGCAGCATACAGTAGATGGTATCGAGTACAGTATATACATATGAGATGAGTATGTAGACAAAGTAAACAAAGTGGCATAGTTAAAGTGGCTAGTGATACATGTATTACATAAGGATGCAGTCGATGATGTAGAGTACAGTATATACATGTGCATATGAGATGAATAATGTAGGGTAAGTAACATTATATAAGGTAGCATTGTTTAAAGTGGCTAGTGATATGAATGATGTATCTGGCAGTAGAAGGGTGTCTATGTCTCAGTTATACCCCCAACAGAGTGTATGAATTATGTATCTGGCAGTAGAAGTGTCTCTATGTCTCAGTTATACCCCCAACAGAGTGTATGAATGATGTATCTGGCAGTAGAAGTGTCTCTATGTCTCAGTTATACCCCCAACAGAGTGTATGAATGATGTATCTGGCAGTAGAAGTGTCTCTATGTCTCAGTTATACCCCCAACAGAGTGTATGAATGATGTATCTGGCAGTAGAAGTGTCTCTATCTCTCAGTTATACCCCCAACAGAGTGTATGAATGATGTATCTGGCAGTAGAAGTGTCTCTATCTCTCAGTTATACCCCCAACAGAGTGTATGAATGGATGTATCTGGCAGTAGAAGTGTCTCTATGTCTCAGTTATACCCCCAACAGAGTGTATGAATGATGTATCTGGCAGTAGAAGTGTCTCTATCTCTCAGTTATACCCCCAACAGAGTGTATGAATGATGTATCTGGCAGTAGAAGTGTCTCTATCTCTCAGTTATACCCCCAACAGAGTGTATGAATGATGTATCTGGCAGTAGAAGTGTCTCTATCTCTCAGTTATACCCCCAACAGAGTGTATGAACGATGTATCTGGCAGTAGAAGTGTCTCTATCTCTTAAGTATACCCCCTAATAGACTGTAGTAATATTTTATCTTCTTGAGCTGTCAAAAATCGTAGTCCCCGAAATCGCATAAAACTAAATCTGTAAGTCTGCCACATACAGCATGTCTGGTTTCAGCTCGCTGATGTGCTTCCACATGTGTCAGTGGTCCGACACAACCTAGTTGATAAATGCTACAGTGAAATTAATAGAAATAGTGGCCAAAAATGTTTGTAAAATGTTTTTTTTATTCAGAACTTCATAATAGATTTTAACAGTTTAAAACAATTAATCCTTCATGTCGTGTTGTGTCGTGTCGTGTCTTGTAAACTCTTTTTTTTAAATAATAGTTGTAAAGGATTCAAAGGGTGAAAAGCCTTATTCATTCACGTGAATAATTTATATCATTTTTTTGTTTAATACTCAAGATTTTTATTTTTAAATTAAATGCAGTAAGTCTCATACCAATATAGGTCAGTCCACTGTGTTCTACAGCTCCCAAGCTTGCTGTGGATATAAGGGTTTCATAGTCAATTCTTCATGGCCCTCTACTTCTCTACTTTCTTTTATCCAGGCATAGCAAATATACAGACACATTTTATAGCTACAAGGCTGTCAGTTCAAGACTTACCCTGTGGCAGAATGGTGTCTCTATCTCAGTTATACCCCCAACAGAGTGTATTAACCCTCTCTCTCTCTCTCTCTCTCTCTCTCTCTCTCTCTCTCTGTCTCTCTCTCACCCCTCTCTCTCTCTCTCTCTCTCCACCCCTCTCTCTCTCTCTCTCTCTCTCTCTCTCTCTCTCTCTCTCTCTCTCTCAACGTCTCTCTCACTCTCTCTCTCTCAGCTCCTCTCTAACTCCACTATCTCCCTCTCTCTCTCTCTCTCTCTCTCTCTCTCTCTCTCTCTCTCTCTCTCTCTCTCTCAACACTCTCTCTCTCCGTCTCTCTCTTTCTCTCTCTCTCTCTCAGCTCTCAACTCTCTGTTCTCTCTATCTCTCTCTCTCCTCTCTGGTGTTCTCTCTCTCTCTCAGCTCTCTCTCTCTCTCTCTCTCTCTCTCTCCCACTCTCTCTCCCCCCTCTCTCTCTCTCTCTCTCTCTCTCTCTCTCTCTCTCTCTCTCTCTCTCACTCTCTCTCTCCAACTAGAGGGTTTTAGATAAGACAACACACTTGACACGGCTACTAATAATTTTCCATCTAATGTACAAAAGGCTGACGGGGGTGAGCAAGAGACGAAATATGAAGTTATGTTGGATCAGAGATATTTTGAGAATCATGAGAGTGAGTGACGTGTTGACATACTGTTGGGATGTGAGGATGGAATACAGGTGCAATACAGGTGGAATATGTGATAGAATACAGGTGGAATACAGGGGGAATACAGGTGGAATACAGGGGCAAAACAGGTGGAATATATGATAGAATACAGGTGGAATACAGGGGGAATAAAGGTGGAATATGTGATAGAATACAGGGGGAATACATGTGGAATATGTGGTAGAATACAGGTGGAATACAGGTGGAATATGTGGTAGAATACAGGTGGAATATGTGATAGAATACAGGTGGAATACAGGTGGAATACAGGTGGTATATGTGATAGAATACAGGGGGAATACAGGTGGAATATGTGATAGAATACAGGGGGAATACAGGTGGAATATATGATAGAATACAGGTGGAATATGTGATAGAATACAGGGGGAATACAGGTGGAATATGTGATAGAATACAGGTGGAATACAGGGGGAATACAGGTGGAATACAGGGGGAATACAGGGGAATACAGGTGGAATACACTGGGGAATACTATAGGGGAATACAGGTGGAATATGTGATAGAATACAGGTGGAATATGTGATAGAATACAGGGGAATACAGGTAGAATATGTGATAGAATACAGATGGAATACAGGGGGAATACAGATGGAACACAGGGGAATACAGGTGGAATATATGATAGAATACAGGTGGAATATGTGATGGAATACAGGTAGAATATGTGATAGAATACAGGTGGAATACTATAAGGGGGAATACAGGTGGAATATGTCAAGATAGAATACAGGTGGAATATGTGATAGAATACAGGGGGAATACAGGTAGAATATGTGATAGAATACAGATAATACAGGGGGAATACAGGTGGAATATGTGGTAGAATGAAGGTGGAATACAGTGATTCTGACTAGATAATCATTTTACCACTGTATGATGGTATGATTAATGTCAGCTACAACATGTTTTATAAAAAATAATCTAAGGCACTGCATTGCAGTGACTCAGGGGCTACTACAGACGGGTGTTTAACTCGTGCTTTACCATAACAGGCCGTGATCAGAAGTTCCATAGGTCGGTGCACTATAATTGACTCAGCGTCGTCCGGGTTAGGGGAGGGTTTGGCCCAGCGTCGTCCCTATAATCAAGGGGAGGGTTTGGCCCAGCTACAACACTGGTGGTAACTCCACTATTCAAGCAGCTACAACACGGTGTCCCGGGTTAGGGGAGGGTTTGGCCCTATAATCGACCAGCTACAACCGGGTTAGGGGACTATAATCAAGACTCAGCGCAACACCGGGTTAGGGGACTTAATCAAGACTGGCTTTGGTGTTAGCTCTATAATCATGCTCTAGCGACTCCTTGTGACTCCAGCTATAATCAAGGGTGCCAACAGGTTGACCTCGGTTGTCAGTTGAACTGTGTTTCCTCCAACACATTGGTGCGGCTGGCTTCCGGGTTAAGCAGGCGGGTGTTGTTTCAGGGGACGCAGGACTTGACCTTCGCCTCCCGAGCCCGTTGGGGAGTTGCAGTGATGAGACAAGATCGGAATTGGGGAGAAAAAGAGGTTAATAAGAAATACATTCCACTCTCAGCTACGCCATCCTTTTCTATCACACATTCCACAAACTTTTTCAGATCATAAATCTACACACATTTTGATTAACATTCTTTTGAATTACAGTCATAGTTCTATAAAATGTTCACTGTTTTCTAATAAAGCAGGATGAGATACAGATATACAGCTTCATAGAGGTGTCGGGTTTCAGACACCATTCCACCGTAGCAAATAACACTATATGGAATTGGCTAATCTTTTCTTCGCCATATCTCGTTTCTCGCTTCAATTTTACTTTTGAACATCATTGTTCTACAGTTTAGAATAATTTATTTTTATTTTTTCAAAGACACATTTTATATTGCGAGATTCAAGCTTTTTCTTATCAAAATTAGGTAGAACTCTAAAATGTCTCACTTGTCATTTTTAAAAAAAGTATTAATTGGCATGTAAAGATCAAAATATGAATAATGAAGAAATTGTTTTTAGGAATTATTTAATTGGACGTCAAAACATTCTATATAAATTATTTCAATTATTATAAGAGTTACAACACTGGTGTTAACTCCCCTATAATCAACACTCAGCTACAACACTGGTGTTAACTCCACTAGAATCAACACTCAGCTACAACACTGGTGTTAACTCCCCTATAATCAACACTCAGCTACAACACTGGTGTTAACTCCACTATAATCAAGACTCAGCTACAACACTGGTGTTAACTCCCCTATAATCAACACTCAGCTACAACACTGGTGTTAACTCCACTATAATCAACACTCAGCTACAACACTGGTGTTAACTCCACTATAATCAACACTCAGCTACAACACCAGTGTTAACTATAATCCACTCAGCTAATCAAGACTCAGACTCACAACACTGGTGTTAACTCCACTATAATCAAGACTCAGCTACAACACTGGTGTTAACTCCCCTATAATCAACACTCAGCTACAACACTGGTGTTAACTCCACTATAATCAACACTCAGCTACAACACCAGTGTTAACTCCACTATAATCAAGACTCAGCTACAACACTGGTGTTAACTCCCCTATAATCAACACTCAGCTACAACACTGGTGTTAACTCCACTATAATCAAGACTCAGCTACAACACTGGTGTTAACTCCACTATAATCAAGACTCAGCTACAACACCAGTGTTAACTCCACTATAATCAACACTCAGCTACAATACCGGTGTTAACTCCACTATAATCAAGACTCAGCTACAACACTGGTGTTAACTCCACTATAATCAAGACTCAGCTATAACACTGGTGTTAACTCCACTATAATCAACACTCAGCTACAACACCGGTGTTAACTCCACTATAATCAAGACTCAGCTACAACACTGGTGTTAACTCCACTATAATCAACACTCAGCTACAACACCAGTGTTAACTCCACTATAATCAACACTCAGCTACAACACTGGTGTTAACTCCACTATAATCAAGACTATAATCTCAGCTACAACACTGGTGTTAACTCCCTCCACTATAATCAAGACTCAGCTACAACACTGGTGTTAACTCCACTATAATCAACACTCAGCTACAACACTGGTGTTAACTCCACTATAATCAACACTCAGCTACAACACTGGTGTTAACTCCACTATAATCAAGACTCAGCTACAACACCAGTGTTAACTCCACTATAATCAACACTCCAAGACTACAACACTACAACACCAGTGTTAACTCCACTATAATCAAGACTCAGCTACAACACCAGTGTTAACTCCACTATAATCAACACTCAGATTTAACACAAATGATTTCAACGTCAACACAGATTTTACATCAACTAAATTGCTGTGTAATCAGTGCCGTCATATCTCAGAAGGTCATTTATCACTTAGATTATCTAATATATGCTTATACTCCATAAACTAGGAGAACAAGGAGATGGGAGATGGGAGAACATTTAATATTTTTACCTGACCGATGTGGAAACATTCCATGGAGGGAGAGAGAGGGAGAGAGAGAATTAGAAATGGATAAATGTAGGATTAACTGATTTTTTTTCTCACGAGGACGTATAAAAACATACTAACGTCAACCTTAAAACTTTCAATACAAATCCAAATTCCTAAAACCTAAAACCTTGATTTTGGACAAAATTACCTACCACTACCAAGGACTATCAAGAAAAATTATATCTAACAACCCAAAACCTGCAGAAGCAACACGTCGCGCCTGGAAACAGCAATCAACACAACACTTCAGTCTGAAGCTACGTATGAAGCCTGGCAGCACCTCCAATTAACAGTGAAGTGTGAAGTCAGATGTGTGAAAACTCTTGATTCCAACAATGGCAGGAGAGTCTCAGATATACTTTATTTTTTTTAATTTTTTTTTTACCAAACACAAAGTGGCTGAACTCTGGTGCCCAAACACGAGGCATGCCCTAGAGCTGTTGTCAGAGGACAGACTATGGTCCCTCCCAGCCATAGCATAATTCAAATGGGCACAAATTATCTGATGACCCAGCAGGAAAGGGTGGCCACAGCACTGAAGGGAGTGATTGATAAAGCTTCTTCCACTTTCCCCAACACACAAGTGTTTATCTCCACAAAAGTACGTTCACCCTGCCACCATACAGCGGGTGAATGCAAGCATTTTGCGAGACTGTACCTCAAAACCTAACGTCTACCGTACCCAACCCCTGCACCCTGGACTTGAACAGCCTTTATGACCAGGTCCACCTCTACAAGGCAGCATTCCCAACTTATGCCAGGACCCTGAAAGACGTCACCCTCAACCGTAGACCCAAGACCTCATACAGGTAGCCCCAACACCTCACACAGGGAGCAACAGAGCAACGGACACCCCACCGAGAAATGTGAAACACACGCCCAGACCTGCAAGACCCGCTTTGAAAGACATGCACCGAAAGAACCCACACCAAGTGGACCAACACAAAGACCACAGGATCACCAGCCACAGCCCAACCAGCTAAGACCACTGCCACACCTTATATAGCCCCCCCCCATATCAGACCTATGCCCCTTCTGCCCAACCTTTCCCCCAGCCCCTATGGCAAGGACCTCAACTTGGCAGCAGGACAAATGCCCAGGCCATGAGCAGAGCAACAGGCCCAAGCCCCACTATTACACCTGCCCAAGCCCCACTATTACACCTGCCCAAGCCCCACTATTACATCTGCCCAAGCCCCACTATTACACCTGCCCAAGCCCCACTATTACACCTGCCCAAGCCCCACTATTACACCTGCCCAAGCCCCACTATTACACCTGCCCAAGCCCCACTATTACACCTGCCCAAGCCCCACTATTACACCTGCCCAAGCCCCACTATTACACCTGCCCAAGCCCCACTATTACACCTGCCCAAGCCCCACTATTACACCTGCCCAAGCCCCACTATTACACCTGCCCAAGCCCCACTATTACACCTGCCCAAGCCCCACCTAAGAGGATTACACCTGCCCAAGCCCCACTATTACACCTGCCCAAAGCCCCACTATTACACCTGCCCAAGCCCCCACTATTACACCTGCCCAAGACCACTTTTATTAGGTTACAGAGACGTGCCCAACCCCCCACTATTACACCTGCCCAAGCCCCACTATTACCCACCTGCTGGTAGTCCCAACCCCCACTATTACACCTGTCCCCAAGTCCCATCCCCCACTATTACACCTGCCCCATCCTGAGACCTAGAAGAGGATGTATCAGATGCTCATCATGGAGATGGACAGAGAGCTGGTTGCCCAGGTGGGTCTGCTCAGACCTACTCTGATGGTCAGGGCCAAAAACACACAAAAACAACACTCTATTAAATTAGACACTATGGAAACATTAAAAGCCAATTTCCTATCTTATCCTGGAATATAACAGGGTATAAAGATATTGAGCATCAATGCAGACATTGAACTCACCCAACCACAGAGACCTCTAAAGAGGAAAAGAAGAGACCGGGTATGAAAAAGGAGACAGACACGCCGATTGCCTTCCAGGTTACAGAGAAAAAGCTGAAAGGATAGTCCATTCCACCACACTACCAGGTGGGTGGTATAGAGCCAGAGATGGAGCCACTGGTTGTCCTCTAGGTTACAGAGAGCTGGTAGTCCCATCCACCACACTACCAGGTGGGTGTCAAAGTAAAGGAGATGGACCCACTGGTTGTCCTCTAGGTTACAGGACAGAGCTGGTAGTCCCATCCACCACACTACCAGGTGGGTGGTATAGAGGAGATGGACCCACTGGTTGCCCTCTAGGTTACCAAAGGCATGGCGAAGGGCTGGTAGTCCCATCCACCACACTACCAGATGGGTGGTATAGAGGAGATGGACCCACCTGGCCAATGCCTTTGCTCAGTTCCCCATGAACTCCTCTGGGAATCCTTCAACATTTTTCCACGTACCAGAACCCATCACTACACTGGACTTCACAACAACATGGCAGCGCTTGGAAGTAGGCACAATGGCAGGCTGTACAATTCTCCTCCTACCTTGTCTAGTATGATTTTCTCCCTCCTCTAGGTGACAGAGAGCTGGCTCCGTCCCATCCACCACACTACCACTGCAGTGGGTGGTATCAAGAGGAGATGGATCTCCCCACTGGTTGTCCTCTACGGTTACAGAGAGCTGGTAGTCCCATCCACCACACTACCAGGTGGGTGGTATAGAGGATATGGACCCACTGGTTGTCCCTCTAGGTTACAGAAAGCTGGTAGTCCCATCCACCACACTACCAGGTGGGTGGCTCTATAAGACTTCAGGAGATGGACCCACTGGTTGCCCTCTAGGTTACAGAGAGCTGAATATCCAGCATAGGCTTTGTCCCATCCACCACACTACCAGGTGGGGTGGTATAGGAGGAGATGGACCCACTGGTTGCCCTCTAGGTTACTGGAGAGCTGGTAGTCCCATCCACCACACTACCAGATGGGTGGTATAGAGGAGATGGACCCACTGGTTGTCCTCTAGGTGACAGAGAGCTGGTAGTCCCATCCACCACACTACCAGGTGGGTGGTATAGAGGAGATGGACCCACTGGTTGCCCTCTAGGTTACAGAGAGCTGGTAGTCCCATCCACCAAACTACCAGGTGGGTGGAGAGAACAGACCCACTCTATTAAATTTGTCAAAACAGGAACATTTTACATTTGGGTTGAAATAATTAATAAGGAAATAATCTCAATAATAATCTCAGTAATAATCTCAATAATAATCTCAGTAATAATCTCAATAATAATCTCAGTAATAATCTCAATAATAATCTCAGTAATAATCTCAATAATAATCTCATTAATAATCTCAATAATAATCTCAATAATAATCTCATTAATAATCTCAATAATAATCTCAATAATAATATCAATAATAATATCAGTAATAATCTCAATAATAATCTCAATAATAATCTCAATAATAACATCAGTAATAATCTCAATAATAATGTCAGTAATAATCTCAATAATAATCTCAATAATCTCAATAATATTCTCAATAATAATCTCATTAATAATCTCAATAATAATCTCAATAATAATATCAGTAATAATCCCAATAATAATCTCAGTAATAATCTCAATAATAATCTCAATAATCTCATGTGTGCTACCTACATGTTTTTCCACCCAATAGAATTCCCATGCTTAACGATGACAGCTTCTCCATCCTAGAGGGGGAGTTCAACATCTTCCAGGCTCAGGGACATAAATGCCAGAACTGGACAAGAACCCGACACCCTCAGCATACAGGGGGGACAAACGCCTACCTGGAGGTGACAACATTCCCTCCCCCATATGCCACCCTAGACACAAGTACGACAACATACCCAACAAAAACGGGTCACAACTCCCGCAGCTCTGTCGAACGCTGAGTATGCACATAGTCATTGGTAGGCTTCGTGGGGACTCCTATGGTAGGTACACCTAGAGCTCATCTCTAGGCAGTAGTACTGCAGACAACTTTATCACTAACCTCTACCCAGAGTCTCTCATTCACAGTCCGCCTACAGACACCCCTATCAGATCATAGCAACTCTACTTGAACAGAGCTGTGCTCAATCATGAGGCACCAAAGCGAAAGTAACTAAGAAATATTAAGAAATGCTATAGATGGAAAATCAATAAATAATTAAATATATTTATAAAGCCCTTCTTACATCAGCTGATGTATCAAAGTGCTGTACAGAAACCCAGCCTAAAACCCCAAACAGTAAGCAATGCAGGTGTAGAAGCATGGTGGCTAGGAAAAACTCCCTAGAAAGGCACAAACCTAGGAAGAGACCTAGAAAGGAACCAGGCTATGTGGGGTGGACAGTCCTCTTCTGACTGTGCCGTGTGGAGATTATAACAGAACATGGCCAAGATGTTCAAACTTTCATAGATGACCAGCAGGGTCAAATAATAACATTCACAGTAGTTGTAGAGGGTGCAACAGGTCAGCACCTGCGGAGTACATGTCACTTGGCTTTTTATAGCCGATCGTTTTGAGTTAGAGACAGCAGGTGCGGTAGAGAGAGAGAGTTTAAAAAAGCAGGTCTGGGACAATGTGACACGTCTGGTGAAGAGGTCAGGGTTCCGTAGTTGAAATTGGAGCATCAGCACGACCAGGTGGACTGGGGACAGCAAGGAGTCATCAGGCCATGTAGTCCTGAGGCATGGTCCTATGGCTCAGGTCCTCAGAGAGAATAGCTGGAGAAAAGAGAGATAAAGAGAGAGAGAGAATTAGAGGGAGCAGAAGTATGCGTGCTCAGCCCTCTCCTGTACTCCCTGTTCACCCATGACTGTGTGGCCACGCACGCCTAAAAACTCAATCATCAAGTTTGCAGACAACACATCAGTAATAGGCTTGATTACCAACAATTACGAGACAGCCTACAGGGAGGAGGTGAGGGCTTTGGGAGTGTGGTGCCTGGAAAACAACCTCTCGCTCAACATCAAGAAAACAAAGGAGATGATCGCTGACTTCAGGAAACAGCAGAGGGTGCACCCCTTTCTACATCGACGGGACCGCAGTGGAGAAGGCGGAAAGCTTCAAGACATCAACCACCCGAGCCACTGCCTGTTCACCCCGCTATCATCCAGAAGGCGAGGTCAGTATAGGTCCATCAAAGCAGGGACCGAGATACTGAAAAACAGCTTCTATCTCAAGTCCATCAGATGGTTAAACAGACTGTTACACAGACAGGACTGGCAAAAAGTGACTGTTAAACAGCCATTAAACAGCCATCACTAGCACATTAGATGCTGCTGCATATAGACATAGACTAGAAATCACTGGCCACATTTAGAAATGTATCACATGCCACTTTAATTAATAATGTTCTGTATCTGGTACTACTCACCTCATATGTATAAACTCCACACTATTCTACGGTGTCTTAGTCACTTTTACGTTGTGTTTACATATTGCATCATCCATTTCATATTGTATTCTATACTACACCACTGACTGTTAAACAGCCATCTCCACATCAGAGGCTGCTGCCTATAGACACAGATTGACTGACCACTTTAAGGATATGAAACACTAGCGACTTTAATAATGTTTCCGTATCTTGTATTACTCATCTCATGTGTATAAACTGTACTGTATACTATTCTACAGTATCTCAGTCACTTTAATTGTTTGTAAATATTGCATCACCCATCTCATATGTATGCACTGTATCATAGTCCAATGCCGTTTTGACATTTTTCAGAGATGGTCCCCTCGCTTCGCAATCTTAGGAAAAAATGAAGTTTTTTTTTTCATGTATTTTTTCTTACATTTTTACCCCAGGAAATCTTAAGTCTTATTACAGCCGGGATATAAGAGCAACTTACCAACATTACGACCAGGAATACGACATTACGACTTTCCCCAACAATACGACTTTCCCCAGGCGGATCCTCTGTTTGGACCACCACCCAGGACAATGGATCGGATCCCAGTAGGCGACCCAAAACAACGGCACCGCAGAAGGGGCAGATGGAGAGGTTTTCTGGTCAGGCTCCGTAAATGGACACATCGCTCACCGCTCCCAAGTATACTACTCGCCAATGTCCAGTCTCTTGACAACAAGGTAAACAAAATTTGAGCAAGGGGTTGCCTTCCAGAGAGACATCAGAGCTTGTAACATTCTCTGTTTTACGGAAACATGGCTCTCTCTGGATACGTTATCAGAGTTGGTACAGCCACCCGGTTTCTTCACGCATCGCGCCGACAGAATCAAACATCTCCCTGGTATAAGAAGAAGGGTGGGGGTGTATGCCTTATGATTAACAAGTCGTGGTGTGATCATAACAACATACAGGAACTCAAGTCCTTTTTGTCCACCTGACATAGAATTCCTTACAATCAAATGCCGACCACATTATCTACCAAGAGAAATCTCTTCGATTATAATCTCAGTCGTGTACATCCCCGCCCACCAAGCAGACACCTTGACGGCACTGAAAGAACTTCATTGGACTCTATGTAAACTGGAAACCACATTTCCTGAGGCTGCATTTATTGTAGCTGGGGATTTTAACAAGGCTAATCTGAAAACAAGGCTCCCTAAAATGTATCAGCATATCGGATGTGCTAACCGGGCTAGCAAAATTGTGGATCATTGCAACTCTAACTTTCGCGGCGCATACAAAGCCTTCCCTCGCCCTCCTTTCAGCAAATCTGACCACGACTCCATTTTGTTGCTCCCAGTCTATAGACAGAAACTTAAACAGGAAACACTTGTGCTGAGGTCTGTTCAATGCTGGTCTGACCAATCGGATTCCCACTCTTCAAGATTGCTTCGATCACATGGACTGGGATATGTTCCGGATAGCGTTGGACAACAACACTGATGTATACGCTGATTCGGTGAGCGAGTTTATTAGCAAGTGGATCGGTGATGTTGTATCCACGGTGACAATTAACCTTTTTTGGGATAGGGGGCAGCATTTTACAAAGAGGCCCCTCCTTTATAGTAGAATCCTCAAACCAGTTTCTAAAGACAGTTGACATCTAGTGGAAGCCCTAGGAAGTGCAACCTCATCCATATCTCAATGTGTATTCGGTAGGCCAAGCTTTGATAAACTACAAACCTCAGATGTCCCACTTCCTGGTTGGATTTTTCTCTGGTTTTCGCCTGCCATATGAGTTCTGTTATACTCACAGACATCATTCAAACAGTTTTAGAAACGTCAGAGTGTTTTCTATCCAATACTAATAATAATATGCATATATTAGCATCTGGGATAGAAAAGGAGGCAGTTCACTCCGGGCACTCTATTCATCCAAAAGTGAAAATGTTGCCTCCTATCCCAAAGAGGTTCAACAATGCCACTTTATATAATGTTTACATACCCTACATTACTCATCTCGTATGTATATACTGTATTCTATACCATCTACTGCATCTTGCCTATGCCGCACGGCCATCGCTCATCCATATATGTATATGTACATATTCTTATTCATTCCTTTTCACTGGTGTGTATAAATTAGTTGTTGTGGAATTATTAGATTACTTAGATATTAGATATTACTGCACTGTCGGAACTAGAAACACAAGCATTTCGCTACACCCGCAATAACATCTGCTAAACATGTGTATGTGACCAATACGATTGGATCATCATTATGTTATCAATATATTGTCATTATTTCATCATTACAGTATATCATAATTATATTATCAATATATTGTCAATATATCTTCAATATATCATCATTATATCATCAATATATCATCAATATATCATCCTGAAAAGTCAAGTTAATTTTATACATTACTTTCTGTTTTCTTACTCTTTACATTAGTGAATATTTCATTATGTTTTCGGTTGACTTGATCAAAGATGATTCATATCTCTTCTGGTTTGGTTGGTCACTACTTTCTGTAGTCTGATCTCTTTGGGCCAGACAGATCTATACATGTATATCAATTAAGTTGGCAGGGAGGAAACTTGCCAGAAGTGAAACATAGGTAGTTCAAATGCATGGTTGATTCACATCATTGCCTTGCTATGTATACAGAAGACACCAAAAAGGGAAAATGAAAAACTTCAGTGGGGTAAGGAGATGTTCAGCCTATACCTTAACAAACGATGTCAGAACTCCAGATGTTTGTGCTAGCTAGCTATAGATACTGTGTGTTTGGGATGGCTGGAAGCGGGAAGGACTGGCTGGAAGGGATGGCTGGAAGGGATGGCTGGAAGCGGGAAGGACTGGCTGGAAGGGATTGGACTGGAAGGGATGGCTGGAAGCGGGAAGGACTGGCTAGAAGGGATTGGACTAGAAGCGATGGCTGGAAGCGGGAAGGACTGGCTGGAAGGGATGGCTGGAAGGGATGGCTGAGAAGGACTGGCTGGAAGGACTGGCTAGAAGGGATTGGACTGGAAGGATGGCTGGAAGCTGGAAGGACTGGCTGGAAGGGATGGCTGGAAGGGATGGCTGGAAGCGGGAAGGACTGGCTGGAAGGGATTGGACTGGAAGGGATTGCTGGAAGGGATGGCTGGAAGGACTGGCTGGAAGGGATTGGACTGGAAGGGATGGCTGGAAGGGTTGGCTGGAAGCGGGAAGGACTGGGTGGAAGGGATTGGACTGGAAGGATGGCTGGAAGGGATGGCTGGAAGGAACTGGCTGGGATGGCTGGAAGGGATGGCTGGAAGCGGAAGGACTTGGGTGGAAGGGATGGCTGGAAGGGATGGCTGGAAGCTGAAGGACTTGGCTGGAAGAGATGACTGGAAACGAAAGGACTTAGGTGGTCCTCTGTAAAACAATAGATCATGATTCATTCAACTTGAAACAGGGATATCCAACCAGCATAGGATTCTGCCTTGAAGTCTGAGAGCCCCTTCATTATGGACACATCAAAGCAGCCGTTCCAGACTCTCAGGAATACTTTGAGAGCTGGTGTGAGCCAGACTAGTGAAATGAAGCCTCCTGAATGGAGGAGCCGGTCCACAAGGACACATCCAAGAATCTACTGAAGATCTAGCACCCACTATCATCTGCTAATGATGAGTGTGAAAGTGTGTGTGTGTGTGTGCATATTTGTGTGTGTGTATTTGTGTGTGTGTATTTGTGTGTGTGCGTGTGTGTGTGTATTGTGTCTGTATGCGTACGTGTATGTGTATGTTTTTGTGCATTTGTGTGTGTGTGTGTGTGTGTGAATGTATTGTGCCTGTATGTGTGTGTGTGTATTTGTGTGCGTATTTGTGTGTGCGTTTGTGTATTTGTGTGTGCATGTGTGTATTGTGTCTGTATGTATTCATGTGTGTGTGTGTTTATTGTGTCTGTGTGTGTGTGTGTGTATTGTATGTATGCATGTGTGTTGTGGGTGTGTGTGTGTGTATTGTGTCTGTGTGTGTGTGTCTGTATGTATGTGTGTGTGTATTTGTGTGTGCATGTGTGTATTGTGTCTGTATGTATTCATGTGTGTGTGTGTTTATTGTGTCTGTGTGTGTTTGTGTATTGTATGTATGCATGTGTGTTGTGGGTGTGTGTGTGTGTGTGTGTGTGTATTGTGTCTGTCTGTGTGTGTCTGTATGTATGTGTGTGTGTATTTGTGTGTGCATGTGTGTATTGTGTCTGTATGTATTCATGTGTGTGTGTGTGTGTGTGTGTATGTATGTGTGTGTGTATTGTGTCTGTGTGTGTGTGTGTATTGTATGTATGCATGTGTGTTCTGTGTGTGGGTTCGTATGTAGTCTGTTTTAAATGTGCATAGAGATCAGACAGTGGTGAGTTCCTCAACAAGCTCTCACAGTCTCACGGCATAAATCAAATCAAATCACATCAAATTGAATTAGTCACATGCGCCGAATTCACCTTACAGTGAAACGCTGACTTACAAGCCCTTATTAACCAACAATGCAGTTTTAGGAAAAATATATGAAAAAATAAGAAATAAAAGTAACAAATAATCATAGAGCTGAAAAATTTCAATGTGGAGGCTATATACAGGGTATTACGGTACACAGTGTGGAGGCTATATACAGGGTATTACGGTACACAGTGTGGAAGCTATATACAGGGTATTACGGTACACACAGTATTACGGTACACAGTGGAGGCTATATACAGGGTATTACGGTACACAGTGTGGAGGCTATATACAGGGTATTACGGTACAGAGTCAATGTGGAATATACGGTATTACACAGAGTGTGGAGGCTATATACAGGGTATTACGTACACACAGTGTCAATGTGGAGGCTATATACAGGGTATTACGGTACAGAGTCAATTTGGAGGCTATATACATACAGTGTGGAGGCTATATACAGGGTATTACGGTACAGAGTCAATGTGGAGGCTATATACAGGGTATTACGGTACACAGCGTGGAGGCTATATTTAATTTTATTTATTTTATTTATTTCACCTTTATTTAACCAGGTAGGCTAGTTGAGAACAAGTTCTCATTTGAAAACTGCGACCTGGCCAAGATAAAGCATAGCAGTGTGAACAGACAACACAGAGTTACACATGGAGTAAACAATTAACAAGTCAATAACACAGTAGGGAAAAAAAGAGTCTATATACATTGTGTGCAAAAGGCATGAGGAGGTAGGCGAATATTTACAATTTTGCAGATTAACACTGGAGTGATAAATGATCAGATGGTCATGTACAGGTAGGGATATTGGTGTGCAGAAAAGTAAATAAATAATAATAATAATAATAATAATATATGCCATTTAGCAGACGCTTTTATCCAAAGCGACTTACAGCGATGTGTGCATACATTCTACGTATGGGTGGTGATGAACCCACTACCCTGGCGTTACAAGCGCCATGCTCTACCAAATGAGCTACAGGACCACCTATATAAACTGGATGGGGATGAGGTAGGTAAAATTGGGTGGGCTATTTACCAATAGACTATGTACAGCTGCAGCGATCGGTTAGCTGCTCAGATAGCAGATATACAGGGTATTACGGTACAGAGTCAATGTGGAGGCTATATACAGGGTGTTACGGTACAGATTCAGTGTGGAGGCTATATACAGGGTGTTACGGTACAGAGTCAATGTGGAGGCTATATACAGGGTGTTACGGTACAGAGTCAATGTGGAGGTTATATACAGGGGGTATCGTTCCTGAGTCAATGTGGAGGCTATATACAGGGGGTACCGGTTCTGACTCAATGTGGAGGCTATATACAGGTGGTACTGGTACAGAGTCAATGTAGAGGCTATATACAGGGGGTACCGGTACTGAGTCAATGTGGAGGCAATATACAGGGGGTACCGGTACAGAGTCAATGTGGAGGCTATATACAGGGGGTACCGGTACAGAGTCCATGTGGAGGCTATATACAGGGGGTACCAGTACAGAGTCCATGTGGAGGCTATATACAGGGGGTACCGGTACCGAGTCAATGTGGAGAATATACAAGGGGTACCGGTACAGAGTCCATGTGGAGGCTATATACAGGGGGTGAGAGTCAATGTGTGAGGGCATCGGTTAGTCGAGGTAATTGAGGTGATATGTACCTCAATATGTAGGGAGAGTTATTAAAGTGACTATGCATAGATAATAACAGAGAGTAGCAAGAGAGGGGGGGAATGCAAATAGCAGTGGTGGGAGAGGGGGGGCGGGGCAATGGGAATAGTCTGCGTAGCCATTTGATTAGATGTTGAGGAGTCTTCTGGCTTGGGGTAGAAGCTGTTTAGAAACCTCTTGGACCTCGACTTGGCGCTCCGGTACCGCTTGACGTGCAGTAGCAGAAAGAACCGTCTATGACTAAGGTGGCTGGAGTCTTTGACAATTTTTTGGGCCCTCTGACATCGGCTGGTATAGAGGTCCTGGATGGCAGGAAGCTTAGCCCCAGTGAGGTACTGTGCCATACGCACTATCCTCTGTCGTGCATTGTGGTCGGAGGCCGAGCAGTTTCCATACCAGGCAGTGATGCAACCAGTGCTCTCGATGGTGCCGCTATAGAACCTTTTAAGGATCTGAGGTCCCATGCAAAATCTTTTCAGTCTTCTGAGGGGGTCTAGGTGCCCATTTCACGACTGTCTTGGTATGCTTGGACCATGTTCGTTCGTTGGTGATGTTGACACCAAGGAACTTGAGGCTCTCAACCTGCTCCACTACAGCCCTGTTGATGAGAATGGGGGATGTGCTCGTTCTTGCTTTTCCCGTAGTCCACATTCATGCCACTTGTCTTGACCTTCCTCTGTTGTGTCATCGGCAAACTTAATGATGGTGTTGGAGTCGCGCCTGGCTGTGCAGTCATCAGTGAACAGGAAGTACAGGACGGGACTGAGCACACACACCTCTAAGGGGCCCCTGTGTTGAAGATCAGTGTGGCGGATGTGTTGCTACCTACCACCTGGGGGCAGCCCATCATGAGGTCCTGGATCCAGTTGCAAAGGGAGGTGTTTAGTCCTAGAGTCCTTAGCTTAATGACGAGTTTTGAGGGCACTGTGGTGTTGAATGCTGAGCTGTATTCAATGAATAGCATAGGTGTTCCTTTTGTCCAGGAGTTGGATTAGGCTGTCTGGGATAATGGTGTTGATTTTAGCCATGACCAGCCTTTCAAAGCACTTCATGGCTGCAGACGTGGGCGCTACGGGACGGTAGTCATTTAGGCAGGTTACCTTAGTGTTCTTGGGCACAGGGACTATGGTGGTCTGCTTGAAACATGTTGGTATTACAGACTCAGACAGGAAGAGGTATCAAAATGTCTGTAAAGATACTTGCCAGTTGATCAGCGCATGCTTGGAGTGCACATCCTGGTAACCAGTCTGGCCCTGCGGCCTTATGAATTTTGACCTGTTTAAAGGTCTTACTCACATTGGCTGTGGAGAGCGTGATCACACAGTCGTCTGGAACAGCTGATGCTCTCATGCTTGTTTCAGTGTTACTTGCCTCGAAGCGAGCATAGAAGTAATTTAGCTCATCTGGTAGGTTTGTGTCGCTGGGCAGCTCTCGGCTGTGCTTCCCTTTGTAGTCTGTAATAGTTTGCAAGCCCTGTCACATCCGACGAGCATCGGAGCCGATGTAGTATGATTCAATCGTAGAACTTTATTTACACATTGCCTGTTTGATGGTTCGTCAGAGGGCGTAGCGGGATTTCTTATAAGCTTCCAGGTTAGAGTCCTGCTCCCTGAAAGTGGCAGCTCTACCCTTTAGTTCTGTGCAGATGTTGCCTGTAATCCATGGCTTCTGGTTGCGGTAGGTACGTACGGTCACTGTGGGGACGACGTCTTCGAATGCACTTATCGATGAAGCCAGTGACTGATGTGTTGTACTCAACGCCATCGGAAGAATCACGGAACATATTCCAATCAAATCAAATCAAATGTATTTATATAGCCCTTCTTACATCAGCTGATATCTCAAAGTGCTGTACAGAAACCCAGCCTAAAACCCCAAACAGCAAACAATGCAGGTGTAGAAGCACCAATCTGGAGTTTAGCATCTGCTTCATCTGATCAATTGTTTTATTGACAACTGCTGCTTGTAAGCAGGAATCAGGAGGATATAATTACGGTCAGATTTACCAAATGGAGGGTGTGTATCCATGTCAAATGTCAAGGTGTTTTTGACCCCCTGGTATTGTTATTACACATTTTTAAGTTGCTCCAAACATCCATTTTCAGAAGGTTTTGGATAGTGATAAAATGTTAAGTTTAGGTACCTTCTGTGTGATCAAACATAAAACGTTCTGATCGAAAGTCATAGGAATGCACCACACTCATCCGCATCGCCCTAGCAAAACCCAAGTCTACCTCCCTCCACAAAGCCCTAGCAAAACCCAAGCCTACCTCCCTCCACAAAGCCCTAGCAAAACCCAAGCCTACCTACCTCCCTCCACAAATCCCTAGAAAAACATAAGCCTACATCCCTCCACAAAGCCCTAGCGAAACCCAAGCCTACCTACCTCCCTCCACAAAGCCCTAGCATAAATCAAGCCTACTTCCCTCCACAAAGCCCTAGCATAAATCAAGCCTACCTCCCTCCACAAAGCCCTAGCAAAACCCAAGCCTACCTCCCTACAAAACGACCTAGCATAACCCAAGTCTACCTCCCTCCACAAAGCCCTAGCAAATCCCAAGCCTACCTCCCTCCACAAAGCCCTAGCATAAATCAAGCCTTACCTCCCTCCACAAAGCCCTAGCAAAACCCAAGCCTACCTCCCTGCAAAACGACCTAGCATAACCCAAGTCTACCTCCCTCCACAAAGCCCTAGCAAAACCCAAGCCTACCTCCCTTCACAAAGCCCTAGCAAAACCCAAGCCTACCTACCTCCCTCCACAAAGCCCTAGAAAAACATAAGCCTACATCCCTCCACAAAGCCCTAGCATAACCCAAGCCTATGTCCCTCCACAAAGCCCTAGCAAAACCCAAAGCCTACCTCCCTCCACAAAGCCCTAGCATAACCCAAGCCTACGTCCCTCCACAAAGCCCTAGCATAAATCAAGCCTACCTCCCTCCACAAAGCCCTAGCAAAACCCAAGCCTACCTCCCTCCACTAAGCCCTAGCAAAACCCAAGCCTACCTCCCTCCACAAAGCCCTAGCATAACCCAAGCCTACGTCCCTCCACAAAGCCCTAGCATAAATCAAGCCTACCTACCTCCACAAAGCCCTAGCAAAACCCAAGCCTACCTCCCTCCACTAAGCCCTAGCATAACCCATGCATACATCCCTCCACAAAGCCCTAGCATAAATCAAGCCTACGTCCCTCCACAAAGCCCTAGCATAAATCAAGCCTACCTACCTCCACAAAGCCCTAGCATAACCCATGCATACATCCCTCCACAAAGCCCTAGCATAACCCAAGCCTACTTGATGGTAATAACACTCACTGTTTCCCCTAGTGGACAGTTTTGAAGGCATGTCCCGATCAAATCAAATTAAACTGTATTTGTCACATGCGCCGAATACAGGTTTAGACCTTACAGTGAAATGCTTACTTACAAGCCCTTTAACCAACAATGAAGTTTTAAGAAAAAAATTGTGTTAAGAAAGTTTTTCCTGAAATGAACTGAAATATCTAATAAACGAATCATTAAAGAGCAACAATAACATATCAATAATGAGGCTATATACAGTGTAACGCTCAATGAGTGAATGGGTGTGGAGTCAGGCGCAGAGCACAAAGGATGCGGGGAAAAACACGCTTTAATGTCCAAAATCAAAAAGAACAAATTAACTATTACTACAATAAGTACCCGTAGGTCAAAATACAAGGACAGCGAGAAAAGCCAACAAAACACTAACACCTCTCACAAATACAGAACAACAAGGCCGCACAAACAGAAGCGAGCTTAACGAACTTAAATAACCACACCCTAACGACCAAACAAGGAACAGGTGAAACCAATTAGACAAAACCAAACGAACACGGAACAAAGGATCGGTGGCAGCTAGTAGACCGGCGACGACGGCCGCCGAGCGCCACCCGAACAAGAAGGGGAGCCACCTTCGGTAATATTGGTGACATACAGGGGGTATCGGTACAGAGTTACAGTACGTGGACACAGGTTAGTTGAGGTATTGAGGGAATATGTACATGTCGGGAGATGTAAAGATACTATGCATAGATCATTAACAGATTTGCAGCAGCGTAACAATTGAGAGGTCAATGCAAATAGTCCTTGTAGCCATTTGATTAGCTGTTCAGAAGTCTCATAGAAGCTGTTCAGAAGTCTCATAGAAGCTGTTAAGAAGTCTCATAGAAGCTGTTCAGAAGTCTCATACAAGCTGTTCAGAAGTCTCATAGAAGCTGTTCAGAAGTCTCATACAAGCTGTTCAGAAGTCTCATAGAAGCTGTTTAGAAGTCTCATAGAAGCTGTTCAGAAGTCTCAAAGAAGCTGTTCAGAAGTCTCATAGAAGCTGTTCAGAAGTCTCATAGAAGCTGTTCAGAAGTCTCATACAAGCTGTTCAGAACTCTCATAGAAGCTGTTCAGAAGTCTCATACAAGCTGTTCAGAAGTCTCATAGAAGCTGTTCAGAAGTCTCATAGAAGCTGTTCAGAAGTCTCATACAAGCTGTTCAGAAGTCTCATAGAAGCTGTTCAGAAGTCTCATACAAGCTGTTCAGAAGTCTCATAGAAGCTGTTTAGAAGTCTCATAGAAGCTGTTCAGAAGTCTCAAAGAAGCTGTTCAGAAGTCTCATAGAAGCTGTTCAGAAGTCTCAAAGAAGCTGTTCAGAAGTCTCATACAAGCTGTTCAGAAGTCTCATAGAAGCTGTTCAGAAGTCTCATAGAAGCTGTTCAGAAGTCTCATAGAAGCTGTTCAGAAGTCTCATAGAAGCTGTTCAGAAGTCTCATAGAAGCTGTTAAGAAGTCTCATAGAAGCTGTTCAGAAGTCTCATACAAGCTGTTCAGAAGTCTCATAGAAGCTGTTCAGAAGTCTCATACAAGCTGTTCAGAAGTCTCATAGAAGCTGTTTAGAAGTCTCATAGAAGCTGTTCAGAAGTCTCATAGAAGCTGTTCAGAAGTCTCATAGAAGCTGTTCAGAAGTCTCATAGAAGCTGTTCAGAAGTCTCATAGAAGCTGTTCAGAAGTCTCATAGAAGCTGTTCAGAAGTCTCATAGAAGCTGTTCAGAAGTCTCATAGAAGCTGTTCAGCAGTCTCATAGAAGCTGTTCAGAAGTCTCATAGAAGCTGTTCAGAAGTCTCATAGAAGCTGTTCAGAAGTCTCATAGAAGCTGTTCAGCAGTCCCATGGCTTGGGGATAGAAACTGTTCAGCAGTCCCATGGCTTGGGGATAGAAGCTGTTCAACAGTCCCATGGCTTGGGGATAGAAGCTGTTCAGAAGTCCCATGGCTTGGGGATAGAAGCTGTTCAGCAGTCCCATGGCTTGGGGATAGAAGCTGTTCAGCAGTCCCATGGCTTGGGGATAGAAGCTGTTCAGCAGTCCCATGGCTTGGGGATAGAAGCTGTTCAGCAGTCCCATGGCTTGGGGATAGAAGCTGTTCAGCAGTCCCATGGCTTGGGGATAGAAGCTGTTCAGCAGTCCCATGGCTTGGGGATAGAAGCTGTTCAGCAGTCCCATGGCTTGGGGATAGAAGCTGTTCAGCAGTCCCATGGCTTGGGGATAGAAGCTGTTGTCCGTTCCTCTAGTTTGTTTATGTTTGTTGACTTTTTCCTTCCTGTTCAAACAGAACACTGCCCTCTGTGCTTTCTGTACACTTCAGGGGTCACTGCAGCTAGGAAGTTATATTTGTTTAACACACACACACACACACACACACACACACACACACACACACACACACACACACACACACACACACACACACACACACACACACACACACACACACACACACACACACACACACACATGCACACAATGTCAAAAGCATTAGTTTAATCCACAAATCACATTACATCGAGAAGAATTCAAAACATTTCAAAGGTCATGGAAACTCAATGATACAGAAAGGCTGCCCTTAATTAACAGCTGAATCAG
The DNA here is from genome assembly GCF_023373465.1 of Oncorhynchus keta. Classification (NCBI taxonomy): domain Eukaryota; kingdom Metazoa; phylum Chordata; class Actinopteri; order Salmoniformes; family Salmonidae; genus Oncorhynchus; species Oncorhynchus keta. The sequence goes on along the minus strand of NC_068430.1, from coordinate 3,966,517 downwards.
ACCAGTACCTCACTTGGAAGCTGACTCCGACTCAGGACACGTTTGGCCTTTTCCTGAGTACTTCTCAGTATTTGGGTGTCAGACTTACCTTAATTCAGTCACACAACGCGCTCTGCAGGTGTGGATACATTGTGCGCTCTGAATGAATGTAATTCAACAACATACTGAAAACCCTCCCACTTGTTTTGGCCAACAGATGTTGTCATGGAGTTTTCATTCAATTGGGTTTTCAGGACATTTATCTTAAGCCATCCCTTTGAATCTGCATTGTGGGAACTAGAAGCACAAGCATTTCGCTACACTCGCATTAACATCTGCTAACCATGTGTATGTGACAAATAACATTTGATTGGATTGGATTTGAATCCTAAAAATGAAAAAAAAAAAAAACTGATTTGGAGAGACTTTATATATATTGATCAATAAAAAGGAGGTTTGATTAATCCTAAAAGTTGTCATATTCAATTCTTGGAATATCAGTGTACACAGAATTATAATTGGGAGAAGAGTGTACAGTAGTAGGCTATACCTGGTCTATTGCACTAAGCCTTGAGGTAAAACTGTTACGGCCTGGTCTGCGCACCCCTCTTCCATAATGATTTAATTAGCCTACATTTCATTAAAAAAAAATATATATTATCAACTGTTACTAAATGATCCTCAGAAACAACCGCACGTCCGGCGATGCGTTTGTCAGAAGAAGCAAATGAACGTAAACGCAGGACCGGCTCCATACATAAGTGGACACTTAAGGCCAAGGCTGCAATTTTATAGATTGTTAAGGATAGTCTAGCCAGTTTTCTAAACCTGTAGTAATTATGGCTGAATATCGACTGGGCATGGAGGTCATGTGCCCAGAGGCCCTGATCCCCCATTTGATTTTGTGTAGAATAGCAGGAAATTCAAAAATTGATCTCTGATCCACAACAAAATTAGTAGGGGCAACCAAATCTCGCTTGGGGCACTGAATGGGCTAGATGATGTAATGATAATGTAGGCTTTACCAACTAAAGGGAACTAAAAGCAATATGATCATGTATGCTATAGCAACTAAAAGGAACTTAAAAGCAATATGATCATGTATGCTATAGCAACTAAAGGGAACTAACAGCAATATGATCATGTATGCTATAGCAACTAAAGGGAACTAACAGCAATATGATCATGTATGCTATAGCAACTAAAAGGAACTAACAGCAATATGATCATGTATGCTATAGCAACTAAAAGGAACTAAAAGCAATATGATCATGTATGCTATAGCAACTAAAGGGAACTAAAAGCAATATGATCATGTATGCTATAGCAACTAAAAGGAACTAAAAGCAATATGATCATGTATGCTATAGCAACTAAAGGGAACTAAAAGCAATATGATCATGTATGCTATAGCAACTAAAGGGAACTAAAAGCAATATGATCATGTATGCTATAGCAACTAAAAGGAACTAAAAGCAATATGATCATGTATGCTATAGCAACTAAAGGGAACTAAAAGCAATATGATCATGTATGCTATAGCAACTAAAGGGAACTAACAGCAAATTGTCAGTTGAATATGTGTGGATATTAGGCCTACTGATGGCTGATACAGATAGTATTTAATTTGATAGAATTAGGAAACAGAGAAAGTAAGGGTAGCCTATAATAAAGACCTTCGAGGATGTCCATCCTGCAAGTCATAGGATACCACCTTTCCATCAAGTCAGTTCGTCAAATTTCTGCGCTGCCAGAGCTGCCCTGTTCAATTGTAAGTGCTGTTAATGTGAAGTGGAAACATCTATGAGCAACAACGACTCAGCTGTTAATGTGAAGTGGAAACATCTATGAGCAACAACGACTCAGCTGTTAATGTGAAGTGGAAACATCTATGAGCAACAACGACTCAGCTGTTAATGTGAAGTGGAAACATCTATGAGCAACAACGACTCAGCTGTTAATGTGAAGTGGAAACATCTATGAGCAACAACGACTCAGCTGTTAATGTGAAGTGGAAACGTCTATGAGCAACAACGACTCAGCTGTTAATGTGAAGTGGAAACATCTATGAGCAACAACGACTCAGCTGTTAATGTGAAGTGGAAACATCTATGAGAGCAACGACTCAGCTGTTAATGTGAAGTGGAAACGTCTATGAGCAACAACGACTCAGCTGTTAATGTGAAGTGGAAACGTCTATGAGCAACAACGACTCAGCTGTTAATGTGAAGTGGAAACGTCTATGAGCAACAACGACTCAGCTGTTAATGTGAAGTGGAAACGTCTATGAGCAACAACGACTCAGCTGTTAATGTGAAGTGGAAACATCTATGAGCAACAACGACTCAGCTGTTAATGTGAAGTGGAAACGTCTATGAGCAACAACGACTCAGCTGTTAATGTGAAGTGGAAACATCTATGAGCAACAACGACTCAGCTGTTAATGTGAAGTGGAAACATCTATGAGCAACAACGACTCAGCTGTTAATGTGAAGTGGAAACGTCTATGAGCAACAACGACTCAGCTGTTAATGTGAAGTGGAAACGTCTATGAGCAACAACGACTCAGCTGTTAATGTGAAGTGGAAACGTCTATGAGCAACAACGACTCAGCTGTTAATGTGAAGTGGAAACGTCTATGAGCAACAACGACTCAGCTGCGAAGTGATTGGCCACACAAGCTCACAGAATGGGACAGCCCAAGTGCTGAAGCACGCAGTGCGGAAAAATAGTCTGTCCTTGGCTGCAACACTCACTAGTTAGTTCCAAACTGCCTCTGGATCAACGTCAGCACAATAACTTTTCGTCGGGAGCTTCATTACATGGGTTTCCATGGCCAAGCAGCCACACATAAGCCTAAGATCACAATGCACAATGTCAAGCATCGGCTGGAGTGGTGTAAAGCTCGCCGCCATAGGACTCTGTTTACCATGGTTCGGGCTAGGCCCCTTAGTTCCAGTGAGGGAAATCTTAACACTACAGCATACAATGACATTCTAGATGATTCTGTGCTTCCAACTTTGTGGCAACAGTTTGGGAATGCCCTTTCCTGTTTCAGCATGACAATACCCCATAAAGAAAGCAAGAGCCATAGATTCGGTTCGTTGAGATAGGTGTGGAAGAACATGACTGGCCTGCCCTGACCTCAACCCCATCAAACACCTTTGGGATGAATTGGAACGAGCCAGGTCTATTCGCCCAACAGCAGTGCCCGACCTCACTAATGGTCTTGTGGCTGAATGGAAGCAAGTCTCCGCAGAAGTGTTCCAACATCTAATGGAAAGCCTTCCCAGAAAAGTGGAGGCTGTTAAAGCACCAAAGGGGGAGACGTTCGACAGGAAGGTGTCCACGTTTCGGTCATGTAGTGTTTTACATACTCTATCCATGTACTGTCCATGTTTTCTTTACTTTTTAGATATGTGTGTATTGTTAAATATGACTACACTGTTGGAGCTAGGAACACACGCATTTAGTTAGATGCTACTGTACTGTTGGAGCTAGGAACACAAGCATTTAGTTAGATACTACTACACTGTTGGAGCTAGGAACACAAGCATTTAGTTAGATACTACTACACTGTTGGAGCTAGAAACACAAGCATTTAGTTAGATACTACTACACTGTTGGAGCTAGAAACACAAGCATTTAGTTAGATACTACTACACTGTTGGAGCTAGAAACACAAGCATTTAGTTAGATACTACTACACTGTTGGAGCTAGAAACACAAGCATTTAGTTAGATACTACTACACTGTTGGAGCTAGAAACACAAGCATTTAGTTAGATACTACTACACTGTTGGAGCTAGGAACACAAGCATTTAGTTAGATACTACTACACTGTTGGAGCTAGAAACACAAGCATTTAGTTAGATACTACTACACTGTTGGAGCTAGAAACACAAGCATTTAGTTAGATACTACTACACTGTTGGAGCTAGAAACACAAGCATTTAGATCTCAGGGTGAATCAAATTTGATACGGCCCCTCCCACAAAAACAAACCCCTGAAGACGCCACCCCCAAGGAGGTTCGATCAGGCCCGCAGGATCATTTGAAAGTGGAAAAAATGCATAAAAGACATGGAATTAATATTTTTAATTCGCTGCAATTGTGTGGATTATCCGCTAAGGGTAGGACTCTTTCCATCAAAGTAGAAGACAAGCCGCATCACTGAGACAGACTGAAAACAGCAGACGGTATCAATGCGCCATCTGCTGCTTGTTACGTTGCGTTGTTCAAAATACCTTGGTCTCTACCTCTCCGCTACACCCTCATTAGCCAAAATGTCGTTATCCAAACGGAGAAAAGTAGATAAGGAGTGTAGAATTTTCAAAGAAAAATGGACCACGTCCTATTTATTTACAGAGATGCACGGAAAACCTTTGTGCTTGGTGTGTTTGCAACAAGTTTCGGTATTGAAGGAATATAATACATTTGTGTGCCATTACGAGACTCATCACAGCGAAAAATATGATGGCTTGCAAGGACAACTGAGAAGAGATAAGATTTGTGAATTGCTGGCGGGTCTGAGGAAACAGCAGTCAACTTTCATCCAGAGCCTGGACTCTGAAGTCAGTGAAGCAGCGGTAAAAGCCAGCTACCTAATTGCTAGCGAAATAGCATTAGCATCTGAAGCCGTATTCCGACGGTGACTTTGTTAAACGATGCATGATGAAGGCGGCTGAACTTGTATGTCCCGAGTTAAGCGACAAGCTTTTGCCAATATTAGCCTGACTCGAGGAATACTATAGCAGTTGTGAGGATTTCGGAACTATCGGACTCAGATTTAGACAGTCAATTGAAACAGAGAGTCAAGTCATTTATTGCATTTTTACACCAAAACATTTTTACACCAAAACAAAGGAAAGACATGATATTTTGGTTATTTATAGCAGAGTATGGTATAATTTTAATGGTCCGGCCCTGGACTTGACATCTCCCTAGGCCGTATGTGGCCCACGATGCGAAATGAGTTTGACACCCCTGATTTAGATAGATACTACTACACTGTTGGAGTTAGAAACACAAGCATTTAGTTAGATACTACTACACTGTTGGAGCTAGAAACACAAGCATTTAGTTAGATACTACTACACTGTTGGAGCTAGAAACACAAGCATTTAGATAGATACTACTACACTGTTGGAGTTAGAAACACAAGCATTTAGTTAGATACTACTACACTGTTGGAGCTAGAAACACAAGCATTTAGTTAGATACTACTACACTGTTGGAGCTAGAAACACAAGCATTTAGTTAGATACTACTACACTGTTGGAGCTAGAAACACAAGCATTTTGCTACACCCGCAATAACATCTGCTAAATATATAGGTGAATAATATAATTTGATTTTATCCAATCTCCCTCCCACAAAAACAAACCCCTGAAGACGCCACCTTTCTCTAAATCGGGAGAGACCCCAGAGTTGCCTCCTGAGAGCCAAATGTTCCTGTTCCTGGTTTGGGTTGTCATGGAAACTGGAGAGCCTCCCTGGAACTAGAATGCTGTGGAAATGGAATGGAGGAGGGCTAATCTAGAGCTCTACTTCTATCACTGACCTTTATATACTGCATGTTGTGTGGTGTTAAAAGACTCAGCCCTGGACTCTGGAGTTATATACTACATGTTGTGTGGTATTCAAAGACTCAGCCCTGGACTCTGGAGTTATATACTACATGTTGTGTGGTATTCAAAGACTCAGCCCTGGACTCTGGAGTTATATACTACATGTTGTGTGGTGTTCAAAGACTCAGCCCTGGACTCTGGAGTTATATACTACATGTTGTGTGGTGTTCAAAGACTCAGCCCTGGACTCTGGAGTTATATACTACATGTTGTGTGGTATTCAAAGTCTCAGCCCTGGACTCTGGAGTTATATACTACATGTTGTGTGGTGTTAAAAGACTCAGCCCTGGACTCTGGAGTTATATACTACATGTTGTGTGGTATTCAAAGACTCAGCCCTGGACTCTGGAGTTATATACTACATGTTGTGTGGTGTTCAAAGACTCAGCCCTGGACTCTGGAGTTATATACTACATGTTGTGTGGTGTTCAAAGACTCAGCCCTGGACTCTGGAGTTATATACTACATGTTGTGTGGTGTTCAAAGACTCAGCCCTGGACTCTGGAGTTATATACTACATGTTGTGTGGTGTTCAAAGACTCAGCCCTGGACTCTGGAGTTATATACTACATGTTGTGTGGTGTTCAAAGTCTCAGCCCTGGACTCTGGAGTTATATACTACATGTTGTGTGGTGTTCAAAGACTCAGCCCTGGACTCTGGAGTTATATACTACATGTTGTGTGGTGTTCAAAGACTCAGCCCTGGACTCTGGAGTTATATACTACATGTTGTGTGGTATTCAAAGACTCAGCCCTGGACTCTGGAGTTATATACTACATGTTGTGTGGTATTCAAAGTCTCAGCCCTGGACTCTGGAGTTATATACTACATGTTGTGTGGTGTTCAAAGACTCAGCCCTGGACTCTGGAGTTATATACTACATGTTGTGTGGTGTTCAAAGACTCAGCCCTGGACTCTGGAGTTATATACTACATGTTGTGTGGTGTTCAAAGACTCAGCCCTGGACTCTGGAGTTATATACTACATGTTGTGTGGTGTTCAAAGACTCAGCCCTGGACTCTGGAGTTATATACTACATGTTGTGTGGTATTCAAAGACTCAGCCCTGGACTCTGGAGTTATATACTACATGTTGTGTGGTGTTCAAAGACTCAGCCCTGGACTCTGGAGTTATATACTACATGTTGTGTGGTATTCAAAGACTCAGCCCTGGACTCTGGAGTTATATACTACATGTTGTGTGGTGTTCAAAGACTCAGCCCTGGACTCTGGAGTTATATACTACATGTTGTGTGGTGTTCAAAGACTCAGCCCTGGACTCTGGAGTTATATACTACATGTTGTGTGGTGTTCAAAGACTCAGCCCTGGACTCTGGAGTTATATACTACATGTTGTGTGGTATTCAAAGACTCAGCCCTGGACTCTGGAGTTACTCTCTCTAAATGTGTTTTACTGTTGCTGGCAGGTGTTTTTCATGCTGTGTAGAGTCACACACACAAACAACTCCCATTTGGAACGTGTTTTCTTTCCATTTAACTTAACTATTTTCCTCCAGTCAAACATGGCCTTGGCTCACAGAGGCTCATATTCTATTTCCCAAAGCCAATCTAAGTGCAAAATTCAAACCACTCAAAAGCGTTGCAGAAATGTTAACGGTATTTCATGACTTACAAGTAAGTGGGAGCTTTTTAACAGAATAAATAGTCACTCAAACCGAAAAAAAAAAAAAAAAAAACTCTGAAATGCTGCTCTGGTAAAACAGCCTATACTCTTAGAAGTGGAGGTACATAAAAGAACCTTTAGGGTTACCACACTGGTGTAACCAGTTGAAAAAGGTTCCTCGAAGGAAACTATATGAAAAGGGTCTTCGAAAGAACTCCTGTGTAAAGGTTCAATCAATCTGATAGGCTGCCAACTCTACAATCTATCTACCTTCAATCCGGAACCTTTTAGTGATGGGAGGAGTTACATTTGGAACCTTTTAGTGATGGGAGGAGTTACATTTGGAACCTTTTAGTGATGGGAGGAGTTACATTTGGAACCTTTTAGTGATGGGAGGAGTTACATTTGGAACCTTTTAGTGGTGGGAGGAGTTACATTTGGAACCTTTTAGTGATGGGAGGAGTTACATTTGGAACCTTTTAGTGATGGGAGGAGTTACATTTGGAACCTTTTAGTGGTGGGAGGAGTTACATTTGGAACCTTTTAGTGATGGGAGGAGTTACATTTGGAACCTTTTAGTGATGGGAGGAGTTACATTTGGAACCTTTTAGTGATGGGAGGAGTTACATTTGGAACCTTTTAGTGATGGGAGGAGTTACATTTTGAACCTTTTAGTGATGGGAGGAGTTACATTTTGAACCTTTTTTAATAATTGATTGTAGAGTTGGCAGCCTATCAGATTGAATGAGTGGGTTTCAGATAGTTGTTAGTGTAAATTCCATTCCTGTTCATCATGTTAAGTTCGTACACCGCATTTTAAAATGTTTCTTGAATATTTATGACATATTCTAATATAATAACAACATTGTTGATTAATTTTTTTTTACATTTTTTAAATTTATTTCACCTTTATTTAACCAGGTAGGCAAGTTGAGAACACTTTCTCATTTACAATTGCGACCTGGCCAAGATAAAGCAAAGCAGTTCGACAGATACAACGACACAGAGTTACACATGGAGTAAAACAAACATACAGTCAATAATACATTAGAAAAATAAGTCTATATACAATGTGAGCAAATGAGGTGAAATAAGGGAGGTAAATACAATGAATAGGTCGTGGTGGCGAAGTAAATACAATATAGCAAGTAAAACACTGGAATGGTAGATTTGCAGTGGAAGAATGTGCAAGATAGAGATAGAAATAATGGGGTGCAAAGGAGCAAAATAAATAAATAATTACAGTAGGGGGAGAGGTAGTTGTTTGGGCTAAATTATAGATGGGCTATGTACAGAGCAGTGAGCTGCTCTGCCAGCTGGTGCTTAAAGTTAGTGAGGGAGATAAGATATTACATGTCGTAATAGTGGTAACTATTCCAACCTTAAGATGTGCATAGGTTTGTGAGGAACTCATACACCACTGTTAGCCTGATTGAAGCAATAACACCATCAGTGTTTAACCTTAACACGTGATGACAATACAACAGAGTGTATGAACAGGAATGACATTTACTCTAACGGGTGCCCCCTCCCCCCCCCAAAAAAAACAACAACCTTAAAGCCACGCCACTACTAAGTGTATCTTAGTCGAGGTGTGGAAATAAATCCCATGCATGTCAAATATAAGTATTTAAAACTCTTGCACTCTTCGGCTGTCCCCAACCATTTGAAGAAGACATTTTGGTTCCAGGTTGAACCCTTTCCACAGAGAGTTCTACATCGATCCCAAAATAGTTCTACCTCGAACTAAAAAGGGTTCTATTTGGAACCGAAAAGGATTCTCCTATGGGGACAGCCCGGAGAAACCTTTTGGAACCATTCTTTCTAGCTAAGAGTGTACAAGTGTAGGAAAGTCCCAAGATAAGCAGTTAAACAGGTGTTTGGTATCCTGTTCTGAAGCCTGTGGCTCTGAAGCCTGTGGCTCTGAAGCCTGTGGCTCTGAAGCCTCCAGACAGGGAGTGAATGTCATGTGAAGTGACTGGTGTTGCTATGTCATCACCTCTCAAGATTTTTCTTTTTTTGCACTAATAATAATCAACAGGCAATAGTCCATATTCTCCATTGTGAGACATCCATTGTGAGAGTTCAGTTTATGGGTGATATAAAAGCTCTTTACATCTTTGTTTATACAGTCTTACAGTTTTTAGTTTTTTTAAATATAAACTTTATTTAACAAGGCAAGTCAGTTAAGAACAAATTCTTAGATACAATGACAGCATGCCCCCGCTAAAACCCGGACGACGCTGGGCCACGTCTGCACCGCCCGATGGGACTCCCAATCACAGCCGGTTGTGATACAGCCTGGAATCAAACCAGGGTCTGTAGTGACGCCTCTAACACTGAGATGCAGTGACTTAGATTGCTGCGCCACTTCGGCAGAACTTCATGGAGACGTTTCTCGAATAAGATAGAGGAAGACTCAAAATAATGCTTCACTGGATCTGTAAAAATTCATTAACCCACAGAAGTGGTTGACAATGAACTAAATCCTATGGAAACATAAGCAGTAAAAAAATTATACTGTTGCTGTTCTGAAGAATGTGTCTGATGCCTGTGGCTCCTTGCAGCCGCCAGGCGATGCGTGCTTTGTGAAAATGACCGCTATTACTCCATCATCATCATCTCTGAAGATAGTCTGTAAGTGAGGTCCTCATTCATCACCTGGCGTGTGTGGAGCAGGAGCTATGGATGCCCTGGCGACATTGGGTTCGTGCAACTTAATAAAGATCTCTATGCTCCCCTGCGACAATGATGAATGACCCGCTGCAGCAAAACACATGACGTGAGCAGCCAGCGGGCGGATGGGAGAACAGACTGGCTAGTTACTAGATTCAGGCCAATGGGCAGATGGGAGAACAGACTGGCTAGTTACTAGATTCAGGCCAGGGGGCAGATGGGAGAACAGACTGGCTAGTTACTAGATTCAGGCCAATGGGCGGATGGGAGAACAGACTGGCTAGTTACTAGATTCAGGCCAATGGGCGGATGGGAGAACAGACTGGCTAGTTACTAGATTCAGGCCAGCGGGCGGATGGGAGAACAGACTGGCTAGTTACTAGATTCAGGCCAATGGGCAGATGGGAGAACAGACTGGCTAGTTACTAGATTCAGGCCAATGGGCGGATGGGAGAACAGACTGGCTAGTTACTAGATTCAGGCCAATGGGCGGATGGGAGAACAGACTGGCTAGTTACTAGATTCAGGCCAATGGGCGGATGGGAGAACAGACTGGCTAGTTACTAGATTCAGGCCAATGGGCGGATGGGAGAACAGACTGGCTAGTTACTAGATTCAGGCCAATGGGCGGATGGGAGAACAGACTGGCTAGTTACTAGATTCAGGCCAGGGGGCGGATGGGAGAACAGACTGGCTAGTTACTAGATTCAGGCCAATGGGCGGATGGGAGAACAGACTGGCTAGTTACTAGATTCAGGCCAATGGGCGGATGGGAGAACAGACTGGGTTACTAGATTCAGGCCAATGGGCGGATGGGAGAACAGACTGGCTAGTTACTAGATTCAGGCCAGGGGCAGATGGGAGAACAGACTGGCTAGTTACTAGATTCAGGCCAATGGGCAGATGGGAGAACAGACTGGCTAGTTACTAGATTCAGGCCAAGGGGCGGATGGGAGAACAGACTGGCTAGTTACTAGATTCAGGCCAATGGGCGGATGGGAGAACAGACTGGCTAGTTACTAGATTCAGGCCAATGGGCGGATGGGAGAACAGACTGGCTAGTTACTAGATTCAGGCCAATGGGCGGATGGGAGAACAGACTGGCTAGTTACTAGATTCAGGCCAATGGGCGGATGGGAGAACAGACTGGCTAGTTACTAGATTCAGGCCAATGGGCAGATGGGAGAACAGACTGGCTAGTTACTAGATTCAGGCCAGGGGGCGGATGGGAGAACAGACTGGCTAGTTACTAGATTCAGGCCAGGGGCGGATGGGAGAACAGACTGGCTAGTTACTAGATTCAGGCCAATGGGCGGATGGGAGAACAGACTGACTAGTTACTAGATTCAGGCCAGGGGGCGGATGGGAGAACAGACTGGCTAGTTACTAGATTCAGGCCAATGGGCGGATGGGAGAACAGACTGGCTAGTTACTAGATTCAGGCCAGGGGTGGATGGGAGAACAGACTGGCTAGTTACTAGATTCGGGCCAATGGGCGGATGGGAGAACATACTGGCTAGTTACTAGATTCAGGCCAATGGGCGGATGGGAGAACAGACTGGCTAGTTACTAGATTCAGGCCAATGGGCAGATGGGAGAACAGACTGGCTAGTTACTAGATTCAGGCCAATGGGCGGATGGGAGAACAGACTGGCTAGTTACTAGATTCAGGCCAGGGGGTGGATGGGAGAACAGACTGGCTAGTTACTAGATTCAGGCCAATGGGCGGATGGGAGAACAGACTGGCTAGTTACTAGATTCAGGCCAATGGGCAGATGGGAGAACAGACTGGCTAGTTACTAGATTCAGGCCAATGGGCGGATGGGAGAACAGACTGGCTAGTTACTAGATTCAGGCCAATGGGCGGATGGGAGAACAGACTGGCTAGTTACTAGATTCAGGCCAATGGGCAGATGGGAGAACAGACTGGCTAGTTACTAGATTCAGGCCAGGGGCGGATGGGAGAACAGACTGGCTAGTTACTAGATTCAGGCCAGGGGCGGATGGGAGAACAGACTGGCTAGTTACTAGATTCAGGCCAATGGGCGGATGGGAGAACAGACTGGCTAGTTACTAGATTCAGGCCAGGGGCGGATGGGAGAACAGACTGGCTAGTTACTAGATTCAGGCCAGTGGGGCGGATGGGAGAACAGACTGGCTAGTTACTAGATTCAGGCCAATGGGCGGATGGGAGAACAGACTGACTAGTTACTAGATTCAGGCCAGGGGCGGATGGGAGAACAGACTGGCTAGTTACTAGATTCAGGCCAATGGGCGGATGGGAGAACAGACTGGCTAAGAAGTTACTAGATTCAGGCCAGGGGTGGATGGGAGAACAGACTGGCTAGTTACTAGATTCGGGCCAATGGGCGGATGGGAGAACATACTGGCTAGTTACTAGATTCAGGCCAATGGGCGGATGGGAGAACAGACTGGCTAGTTACTAGATTCAGCTTCACTGGAGCCAGGGGGCGGATGGGAGAACAGACTGGCTAGTTACTAGATTCAGGCCAATGGGCGGATGGGAGAACAGACTGGCTAGTTACTAGATTCAGGCCAGGGGGCGGATGGGAGAACAGACTGGCTAGTTACTAGATTCAGGCCAGGGGCGGATGGGAGATCAGACTGGCTAGTTACTAGATTCAGGCCAATGGGCGGATGGGAGAACAGACTGACTGGTTACTAGATTCAGGCCAGGGGGCGGATGGGAGAACAGACTGGCTAGTTACTCCAGATTCAGGCCAATGGATAGGATGGGAGAACAGACTGGCTAGTTACTAGATTCAGGCCAGGGTGGATGGGAGAACAGACTGACTAGTTACTAGATTCGGGCCAATGGGCGGATGGGAGAACATACTGGCTAGTTACTAGATTCAGGCCAATTGGCGGATGGGAGAACAGACTGGCTAGTTACTAGATTCAGGCCAATGGGCGGATGGGAGAACAGACTGGCTAGTTACTAGATTCAGGCCAATGGGCGGATGGGAGAACAGACTGGCTAGTTACTAGATTCAGGCCAGGGGGCGGATGGGAGAACAGACTGGCTAGTTACTAGATTCAGGCCAATGGGCGGATGGGAGAACAGACTGGCTAGTTACTAGATTCAGGCCAATGGGCGGATGGGAGAACAGACTGGCTAGTTACTAGATTCAGGCCAATGGGCAGATGGGAGAACAGACTGGCTAGTTACTAGATTCAGGCCAATGGGCGGATGGGAGAACAGACTGGCTAGTTACTAGATTCAGGCCAATGGGCGGATGGGAGAACAGACTGGCTAGTTACTAGATTCAGGCCAATGGGCAGATGGGAGAACAGACTGGCTAGTTACTAGATTCAGGCCAGGGGGCGGATGGGAGAACAGACTGGCTAGTTACTAGATTCAGGCCAGGGGGCGGATGGGAGAACAGACTGGCTAGTTACTAGATTCAGGCCAATGGGCGGATGGGAGAACAGACTGGCTAGTTACTAGATTCAGGCCAGGGGCAGATGGGAGAACAGACTGGCTAGTTACTAGATTCAGGCCAGGGGCGGATGGGAGAACAGACTGGCTAGTTACTAGATTCAGGCCAATGGGCGGATGGGAGAACATACTGGCTAGTTACTAGATTCAGGCCAATGGGCAGATGGGAGAACAGACTGGCTAGTTACTAGATTCAGGCCAATGGGCAGATGGGAGAACAGACTGGCTAGTTACTAGATTCAGGCCAATGGGCGGATGGGAGAACAGACTGGCTAGTTACTAGATTCAGGCCAGGGGGCGGATGGGAGAACAGACTGGCTAGTTACTAGATTCAGGCCAGGTGGCGGATGGGAGAACAGACTGGCTAGTTACTAGATTCAGGCCAGGGGGCGGATGGGAGAACAGACTGGCTAGTTACTAGATTCAGGCCAATGGGCGGATGGGAGAACAGACTGGCTAGTTACTAGATTCAGGCCAGTGGACGGATGGGAGAACAGACTGGCTAGTTACTAGATTCAGGCCAGGGGCGGATGGGAGAACAGACTGGCTAGTTACTAGATTCAGGCCATGGGCGGATGGGAGAACAGACTGGCTAGTTACTAGATTCAGGCCAATGGGCGGATGGGAGAACAGACTGGCTAGTTACTAGATTCAGGCCAGGGGGCGGATGGGAGAACAGACTGGCTAGTTACTAGATTCAGGCCAGGGGGCGGATGGGAGAACAGACTGGCTAGTTACTAGATTCAGGCCAGGGGAGGGATGGGAGAACAGACTGGCTAGTTACTAGATTCAGGCCAATGGGCGGATGGGAGAACAGACTGGCTAGTTACTAGATTCAGGCCAATGGGTGGATGGGAGAACAGACTGGCTAGTTACTAGATTCAGGCCAATGGGCGGATGGGAGAACAGACTGGCTAGTTACTAGATTCAGGCCAGGGGGCGGATGGGAGAACAGACTGGCTAGTTACTAGATTCAGGCCAGGGGGCGGATGGGAGAACATACTGGCTAGTTACTAGATTCAGGCCAGGGGTGGATGGGAGAACAGACTGGCTAGTTACTAGATTCAGGCCAATGGGCGGATGGGAGAACAGACTGGCTAGTTACTAGATTCAGGCCAGTGGACGGATGGGAGAACAGACTGGCTAGTTACTAGATTCAGGCCAGGGGGCGGATGGGAGAACAGACTGGCTAGTTACTAGATTCAGGCCAGGGGCGGATGGGAGAACAGACTGGCTAGTTACTAGATTCAGGCCAGGGGCGGATGGGAGAACAGACTGGCTAGCTACTAGATTCAGGCCAGGGGGCGGATGGGAGAACAGACTGGCTAGTTACTAGATTCAGGCCAGGGGGTGGATGGGAGAACAGACTGGCTAGTTACTATGTTCAGGCCAGGGGCGGATGGGAGAACAGACTGGCTAGTTACTAGATTCAGGCCAATGGGCGGATGGGAGAACAGACTGGCTAGTTACTAGATTCAGGCCAATGGGCGGATGGGAGAACAGACTGGCTAGTTACTAGATTCAGGCCAATGGGCGGATGGGAGAACAGACTGGCTAGTTACTAGATTCAGGCCAGGGGGCGGATGGGAGAACAGACTGGCTAGTTACTAGATTCAGGCCAGGGGGCGGATGGGAGAACAGACTGGCTAGTTACTAGATTCAGGCCAATGGGCGGATGGGAGAACAGACTGGCTAGTTACTAGATTCAGGCCAATGGGCGGATGGGAGAACAGACTGGCTAGTTACTAGATTCAGGCCAGTGGGCGGATGGGAGAACAGACTGGCTAGTTACTAGATTCAGGCCAGGGGGCGGATGGGAGAACAGACTGGCTAGTTACTAGATTCAGGCCAATGGGCGGATGGGAGAACAGACTGGCTAGTTACTAGATTCAGGCCAATGGGCGGATGGGAGAACAGACTGGCTAGTTACTAGATTCAGGCCAGGGGACGGATGGGAGAACAGACTGGCTAGTTACTAGATGTAGGCCAGTTCACAGGGGGTTAATCTGAAATGGCACACTAATCTATATATAGGAGATTACTTGGAACATGAGCCCTATGAATAGTGTTTCATTTGGGATCTGGTCAATGTGAGTAGTAACAGTTAATGCTAGGTCAATGTGGCTAGTAACAGTTAATGCTAGGTCAATGTGGCTAGTAACAGTTAATGCTAGGTCAATGTGGCTAGTAACAGTTAATGCTAGGTCAATGTGGCTAGTAACAGTTAATGCTAGGTCAATGTGGCTAGTAACAGTTAATGCTAGGTCAATGTGGCTAGTAACAGTTAATGCTAGCTACAGGAATGCATGGGATGGGTCCATGGCCAATGCTTCAGGATATTGGGTTCCCTGCATACAAGGGAGAATATGTTGATATAATTCACCCGAAATCGATTTGTTTAAGCGTAAAAGACAGTGTGATATGTGAAATGATCAAACTCTTTCATTGAATCCATACCAGTGAGTGGGAGTATAGGCTAGCTGGAGGAATGGATAGAGTCAGTGGCAGTGTACTTGGTTCTTTGCTCATATAGCCAGGAGAAGTTGGCAGAAATCCTAACGAAAAACCTTAACATTTACAGTAAAATACTGTCTTGCATAGCAAAGGTCAAGTACAATATAGGTCAAAAGTTTTAGAACACCTACTCATTCAATGATTTTTATTTTTTGTTTCATTTTTTTTATGGTGAATACATCAAAACTATGAAATAACACATATGGGATCATGTAGTAACCAAAAAAGTGTTAAAGAAATCTAAATATATTTTATATCTGAGATTCTTCAAATAGCCACCCTTTGCCTTGGTAACAGCTTTGCACACTCTTGACATTCTCTCAACCAGCTTCATGAGGTAGTCACCTGGAATGCATTTCAATTAACAGGTGTGTCTTTCTACGTTAATTTCTGGAATGTATTTCCTTCTTCATGTGTTTGAGCCAATCAGTTGTGTTGTGACAAGGTAGGTGTTGTATACAGAAGATAGCTCTGTTTGGTAAAAGACCTAGTCCATATTATGGCAAGAACAGCTCAAATAAGCCAAGAGAAACAACAGTCCATCATTACTGTAAGACATGAAGGTCAGTAAATTCAGAATATTTCAACAACTGTTAAAGTTTCTTCAAGTGCAGAAATCATAAAACGCTATGATGAAACTGGCTCTCATGAGGACCGCCACAGGAAAAGGAAGACCCAGAGTTACCTCTGCTGCAGATGACAAGTTCATTAGAGTTTTCAGTCCAGGAAATTGCAGTCCAAATAAATGCTTCACAGAGTTCAAGTAACAGACACATCTCAACATCAACTGTTCAGAGGTGACTGTGTGAATCAGGTCGAATTGGTCGAATTGCTGCAAAGAAACCACTACTAAAGGACACCAATAAGAAGAACAGACTTGCTTGGGCCAAGAAATGCATGTTAGCCTGGTGGAAATCTGTCCTTTGGTCTGGTGTCCAAATTGGATATGTTTGGTTCCAACCGTGGTGTCTTTGTGAGAAGCGGTGTTGGTAAATGGATGATCTCCACATGTGTTTTTCCCACCATAAAGCATGGAGGAGGAGGTGTGATGGTGTGGGTGTGCTTTGCTGTTGACACTGTCTGTAATTTACATGGCTCCCACAGCATTCTGCAGCAATACGCCATCCCATCTGGTTTGTGCTTAGTGGGATTATCATTTGATTTTCAACAGAACAATGACCCCATACACCTCCAGGCTGTGTAAGGGCTATTTCACCAAGAAGGTGAGTGATGAAGTGCTGAATTGATTGACGTGGCCTCCACAACCCCCTCGACCTCAACCAAATTGAGATG